>NW_028165037.1:45000-60147 GCF_964263955.1 Coregonus lavaretus
CAACATTCCCATGAAACGTGTCTAGAACATTAATTTCTTATATTCTGAGAACATGGTAACCACGTTTGACATTAAGGGAACGTTCTCTTGGAAACAGTCCTCGCACATCACGGGAACATTCCTATGATAACCTTAGGTAATGACCTAAGGAGACTCTTGAGGGAACGTTCTATAACGTTTGTTGTTAACTGGGCCGTTTAATTTGACATTTGACTAACGGAGGGCTGTTGTTAGGTAGTTAACGGTTGTATTATTGCTTGGTTTCTCGTAAACCCTGACACGATTTTCATTGACAGTATTGAACGTGTAAATTTGACCTTATGTGGTGGTTGAGGTCGACATCATTCTGCTACTATCTCTTCATAGATTGCAAGCACCCCCTATGTAATGAACAAGCCGCCATAAATCCACTGACAAAGAAACATCTTTTAGTTCAAAGTTTTTTTTTCTTCCCGCCATTAAATTGCCACTAACCCAACACTACTTTAATATCGCTTTAATCGTCATCCAATTGTGAAAGCAGGAATTTCCACCTCTCTTTTTACTGTGGTAATTAAAAGGTAAGGGGATAGATAAGTGGGAGAGAGAACACACTGGATGTATTACATTACACCCTACACCCTTCCTTCTGGCTTTTTAGTAGGGCCGGGATGATACCAGTATTGCAAATATTTGTTACATGGCAAAAATGAAAACACGAAGCAGACCAAACTCTTTGGTCCTTTAAAAACCTGCTGGATGTAAAATATTGTGTGCTATAGTTTGGAAAATAAATACATGTGACTCTGGATGACAACATCATTACGATGTTTGTTTCCAACATCAGGGCTGTTTTCCTAAAGAAGTTAAGTACGTGTTTTGTTTCCTTGCCACGATACTAACAATTATCGTGAATACTGGTATCATGCCAGCCCTGCTTTTTAGGGTAGATCCAGTGTACTACATTACACCATACACCCTTCCTTCTCTTTCAGCTGGTTTGCTCCTCAAGATTCAACAACATTCCAATATTCTGTTTTGACATTCCAATATTCTCCATCATACCATGTGTATATTGCATCTAATTTCAACATTGAGATTTTACATTTTGAATGTTAAATTTTCAAGGGAGACTATAGTCGTGGTCAAAAGTTTTGAGAACGACACAAGTATTGGTCTTCACAAAGTTCGCTGCTTCAGTGTTATGAGATATTTTTGTCAGATGTTACTATGGTATACTGAAGTATAATTACAAGCATTCCATAAGTGTCAAAGGCTTTTATTGAAAAATGTAAATATAAATGTAAATGTAAATAATTACATTAAGTTTATGCAAAGAGTAAATATTTGCAGTGTTTACCCTTTTTTTTCAAGACCTCTGCAAATCCGCCCTGGCATGCTGTCAATTAACTTCTGGGCCACATCCTGACTGATGGCAGCCCATTCTTGCATAATCAATGCTTGGAGTTTGTCAGAATTTGTGGGTTTTTGTTTGTCCACCCGCCTCTTGAGGATCGACCACAAGATTTCAATGGGATTAAGGTCTGGGGAGTTTCCTGGCCATGGACCCATCATTTCGATGTTTTGTTCCCCGAGCCACTTAGTTATCACTTTTGCCTTATGGCAAGGTGCTCCATCATGCTGGAAAAGGCATTGGTCGTCACCAAACTGTTCTTGGATGGTTGGGAGAAGTTGCTCTCGGAGGATGTGTTGGTACCATTCTTTATTCATGGCTGTGTTCTTAGGCAAAATTGTGAGCCCACTCCCTTGGCTGAGAAGCAACCCCACATAAGAATGGTCTCAGGATGCTTTACTGTTGACATGACACAGGACTGATGGTAGCGCTCACCTTGTCTTCTCCGGACAAGGTGTTTTCCGGATGCCCCAAACAATCAGAAAGGGGATTCATCAGAGAAAATGACTTTACCCCAGTCCTCAGCAGTCCAATCCCTGTACCTTTTGCAGAATATCAGTCTGTCCCTGATGTTTTTCCTGGAGAGAAGTGGCTTCTTTGCTGCCCTTCTTGACACCAGGCCATCCTCCAAAAGTCTTCACCTCACTGTGTGTGCAGATGCACTCACACCTGCCTGCTGCCATTCCTGAGCAAGCTCTGCACTGGTGGTGCCCCGATCCCGCAGCTGAATCAACTTTAGGAGACGGTCCTGGCGCTTGCTGGACTTTCTTGGGTGCCCTGACACCTTTTCACAACATTTACATTTACATTTACGTCATTTAGCAGACGCTCTTATCCAGAACGACTTACAAATTGAACCTCTCTCCTTGAAGTTCTTGATGATCCGATAAATGTTTGTTTTCGGTGCAATTTTACTAGCAGCAATATCCTTGCCCGTGAAGCCCTTTTTGTGCAAAGCAATGATGACGGCACGTGTTTCCTTGCAGGTAACCATGGTTCACAGAGGAAGAACAATGATTTCAAGCACCACCCTCTTTTTAAAGCTTCCAGTCTGTTATTCTAACTCAATCAGCATGACAGAGTGATCTCCAGCCTTGTCCTCGTCAACACTCTCACCTGTGTTAACGAGAGAATCACTGACATGATTGATGATTGATACAACTGACGTAACCCCCCTCCACTTAGTGAAGCAATGCATTCACCTGCTTTTGTGTTCAGAAGTATAGTATGCTTCTATGTATGTTTATATTATTTGATAGATTGAAGAAAATGAGTAGTGGAAGATAAAAACAGGAAAAAAACATACTGTACAGAGTTCTACAAGACAGAGGTAAGCTACAGTACCTACATCAAGCAAGTGAAAGCACCTATTCAGTTGTCTTTTTCTTTAGATAAATATAGAGCGTTTTCTTTACACCTCAGAAGTTAGTTTTGCCTTGGACAAAACCAATCAGATTCCAAGATGCACTGAACAGGTATCTTTAAAAAAAATATTCTTAGTAGTTTCTAGTTCATTTTTTATTTATTGTTGTGTGTTAGAGTAAATGAGGCTGAATGAATTTTTACAAATCCTTAATTTGTTTGACCATAAAATATACACTATATATATATACAACAGTATGTGGACACCCCTTCAAATTAGTGGATTCTGCTGTTTCAGCCACACCCGTTGCTGACAGGTGTATAAAATCGAGCACACAGCCATGCAATCTCCATAGACAAACATTGGCAGTAGAATTGTCTTACTGAAGAGCTCAGTGAATTTCAACGTGGCACCGTCATAGGGTGCCATCTTTCCAAAAAGTTAGTCAAATGTATGCCCTGTGTAGCTCAGTTGGTAGAGCATGGCGCTTGCAACACCAGGGTTGTGGGTTCGATTCCCACGGGGGGCCAGTATAAAAAAAAAAATTTATGCACTCACTAACTGTAAGTCACTCTGGATAAGAGCGTCTGCTAAATTACTAAAATGTAAAATGTAATGATTGCAGCTGGTCCTTTTGTGGCAGGGCTGAAATGCAGTGGAAATGTTGTTTTTTTTTAAATTAAGTTCATTTTCATGGCAAAGAGGGACTTTGCAATTAATTGCAATTCATCTGATCACTCTTCATGACATTCTGGAGTATATGCAAATTGCCATCATCAAAACTGAGGCAGCAGACTTTGTGAAAATTAGTATTTGTGTCATTCTCAAAACGTTTGACCACGACTGTACAGCTAAAGAAAATGACACTGTGACTGTTCAGTTCCTTTGACTAGTGTGTCTTCACAGCCCAGAGGACAATAGTGGTGTTCAACCTTTATGTTGTGAGCTGCACTAGCCTTCTCCAATTTCACAAAGAGACTACAGCAGGGAAGATGCACCACTTGCATTCTACATGGACCGGACAAAGATGTTGGAGGAAGAAGAAGATCCTCTACTACTCCACTCTGCGGAATCCTCATTTTGAGCGCATTCTACTTCCTGTGTTTATCCTCATTCTGGACCAAAACAAGTCCCTGCCTGCCTGGTGAAAGTGGGTCAGCTTGATTCTAAAACATCTTTGCTGTGGACTCTCTTTCACTCTCTCTTCCCTTGCCTTCTCCCACACCCTCCTCTCTTCCCCCTCCTCCTCCTCTACCTCCTCATCCCTCCCTCTCCTCCCATTCCTCACCTCCCATCCCTCCTCCCTCCCTCCCCTCCCCTCCATGGTAGCAGGGGGACATGCAGTAGGCAGCATATGGCTCATCATTTTTCCTCTGCCTGCTGAGACTGGACACAATCTGTCTAATCACCTGCCTCCTTCACCTTCGCTTCTCATTCCCCTCTGCAAGCAGGCACTCCTACATGGACACACACACACACACACACACACACACACACACACACACACACAGCTCTTCTTCCACCTCCGCCTCTCACATTCGATACCACCCCCCACCGTCTGCACGGGAACGAAGGGCTGTTTCCAGGGAACTACGCCACAGACAGAGAGAGAGAACAAGAGAATAAAAGAGGCCGAGAGCACAGCGAGAGAAATAAAGATAGTAAAGAGAACAAGAGAATAAAAGAGGCCGAGAGCACAGCGAGATAAAGAAAGCAGATGAAAAAGAGAGCAAGTGAGTTGTTCCCAGTTCTTGCCACATTATACAGGCATGTCTCCTGTTGTTCCCAGTACTTCTTGCAGTATACAGGCTTGTCTCCTGCTGTTCCCAGTACTTGCTGCAGTATACACGCTTGTCTCCTGCTGTTCCCAGTTCTTGCTGCATTATACAGGCTTGTATCCTGATGTTCCCAGCTCTTGCTGCAGTATACAGGCTTGTCTCCTGTTGTTCCCAGTACTTGCTGCAGTATACAGGCTTGTCTCCTGCTGTTCCCAGTACTTGCTGCAGTATACAGGCTTGTCTCCTGCTGTTCCCAGTACTTGCCACATTATACAGGCTTGTCTCCTGCTGTTCCCAGTACTTGCTGCAGTATACAGGCTTGTCTCCTGCTGTTCCCAGTACTTGCTGCAGTATACAAGCTTGTCTCCTGCTCTGACTGCTCTGATCCCACAGGGCTCTGATAAAAAGTAGTGCAAAATATAGGGAATAGGGTGCTATTTGAGACGCAACCGAAGAGGGCAGGCAGGCTACAGAACCCCACCTTTATAAAACTACAGACCTGATCCATCCGCTTCCTCTACCAGCTGGTAATATTTGCGGTTTCACCAGAGCTCACTCAAACTCCTTCTCTCTCCCCCTCTGCTTCTTTCTCAATCTATTCTGTCTGTCTGTCTCCATCTCTCTCACCAACCCTCTCTCCCTCTCTCCATACTAGGTACCACCCAAAATCTATGGACAGCAGGACTGTTCACTTTCTCTGTTGTACTACCCTCCCTGGATGTGGCGATGTAGGGAGGAACCCAGAACAAGAGCAACTGGAGCACATGGCAGGAAGCTGTGCTGACCAATAGGAAAGCAGGTTACTATAAACATAGAGCCGTGTTCAGCGAGAAGTGGGGGCGTATTCATTAGAGCGCACTGTAGCAAAATGTTTTGAAACAGAAAACAAAAACGAGCGTTTCTGATTGGACAGGTTCAGGACAGGTAGTCCCTACCTGTTTTAGGAGGAGAGGGGTGGCCTGGTGACTTGCGGGTCAGTACACACCTGTTAAGCACCTCCATAGATCTCAATCTATTTATTTAACCACCACTCAGGCATTTCCAATCACCGTCAACCATCAATGAACCTCATATTCATCATCTCCAGCACCATACCAGAGTCTACATATGTTTCTACGTTCTGTAGTTAAAAAGATAAGTTAACATAAGATAAGTTAAGAAAAGGTCTTAATATAAAAGCGTCACATGATGTCATCAAAAGCTGTAAGAAATCTCCAGCCACCCACCTGTTCAGCGCGGTCGTATCCTGCATCCTGTTTCTCCGTCTTCACATGAAGGGTGTGTTTCACCCCCCCCTCAGTCTTCACCTCCCCTCCTACTCCCTCCATCTTCGCCTGCCTTTCCTCTTTATCCAGAAGATACCTCAGCAGGGCGTTGTCCTTCTTCTTGGGGCTCAGGGGCTCCTGTTTGGGGGTGAGGTTCCCGTCCGTACCCCCTCCTGTCTGTCCGTTACCGCCCCCAGGGTGCTCCCCCAGCTCCTTGCCCGTGGCCTCAGCGGTGAGCTTGGCCAGGTCGACAGGAGAGGTGCTGTTCTGGAGCAGCCTGTGGAGTATCTTGTGTTTATCCTTTAGGGAGGTGGCGTGGCCCCCTGGGACTCCTGGACCGTGAGGGCCCCCCAGCCCTGACGAGGGGTCCCTGGGGTCCCCTCCTCCGTTGGGGGACAAGGGGGTGTCGACGGGTTGGGACTTGGTGGTGAGGAGCTGGAGAAGTTTGGTGTGGCCCTTGTTGTCACAGTGTAGACCACGGCTCTGTGCGTCGGGGCCGTCGTCGAGGCCGCCCCTCTCCTCCTTGATGTCAGCGTGGTTACCGCTGCTACCGTTCCCGTCCGTATGTCTGTCCATCTGTCTCTGGTCATACTGTCCACCCTGACCATATTCCTGCTCTCCGTGAGCCTCCACTCTAACGCCATTACCGCCGCCAAGCTTCGACATCATGTGAGGGTTGACCCCTGATCCCACCGCGACCCCAGCGGGTAATCCCATCATCTTCCTGTCCGGTGATCCCAGGGTGTGTGTGTGCGGATGCTGCTTTCCCCCGGCGCCGTGAGGGTGTGTTTGCCCATCCCCGCCGTGTCTGACCCCGTGACACTCACTCAGAGCCTGCAGGGCCGACAGAGAACTACTGCTGTAGCTGTTAGCATGACTGTTAGCCGCAGGACCGCTACCTCCACCCCCAACCCCTGTTCCAGACCCACACATCCCCACAGGGGAGGGTGAGTGCAGGCTTGGGGCCACGCGAGGGCTTCCTGCCATGCCTGGACTTGCCCGGTGACTAGGGGACAACATAGAAATCTGTTGCCCCGGATGGGGCCCTCCGGCTGGGCTAGGGCTGCTTCGAGACGGGCTGCTCATCCTCCAATTGGCCCCTTGCTGGTTAGGATGGATGGGGAGGTTCATACCCATGCTGCACTGTAATCCTCCAGTGGGAGGGCAGCCGTAGCGGTATTCCTGCATGTGTCCCGGCCCTGGTTCTCTGGACCCTGGACTTCCATGAGCAGGGGAAAAGAGCGTGCTGTTAGAGGTGATCGTGGTGTCCTGTCCCTGGGGGCCCAGACCAGAGAGGGTCCCCTGGGTTGGAGGGGTTATGGAGGGGTTGGGGCTGATCCCTGTCTCCTGCTGCTGTCCACCGGGCCCCGTGTCCTGACCCGGTCCCAGACCATACACTGACTGCTCCCTGGGAATAACACAGAGGATATAGCCACAGTTAGAACAGTAGAACAGTACAACTACTACACAAAACTGTGATTCTTCTGCCAACAACGTTTATCCTCCTCCCACACACATTGACGCATCAAACACACACAGGCCGTGTCCCAAACAGCACCATATTGGGCTTTGGGTCAAAAGTAGTGCACTATATAGGGCAGGGATGGGCAACTTGCTCCGCCTTTTGTAGGCCCGCAGATCCATTTCCAAAAAAACGTGGCCCCCGACCCAAACAACCCCCAGTCGGGGTCTCAACTTACTGTTGAGTTAGAATAGTAGAATAAACTACATCAGCGGTTTTTCTCATATTATGTCAGTCAGTGACAGTCACTCAATTAGCTTTTGTCAGCTAACAGTTTTTATATTGGTGGGTTAGTCTAGCCAGCTATCTAAACTTGTAGTAATCATGGCTGAATACTGACCGGGCACACAGGGCATGGGCACACAGGGGATGTGCCAAGGGGCCCTGACCTCCAGGGGCCCCCATTGATTTTGTTAGTCACTCTCACTCAGATATCATATGAACATTGCATTAATCATGTGTAGAATTGCAGGAAATTATCTTTAAAACTGCATACATGTTCTCTACCCCCCCCCCCCCCCCCATGGCACAATTAGCAGAATTTACTTGAAAACGTGTTCTCTCTTTGCCGTCAAGGCGGGGGACAGTCACAAAAAAATCCCCTCAAACCCTAATGTAAACCACTCTCTGGGTTACGGGTTAGGTTTAGGGGTTTAGGACTAGAGTTAGGGGTTAGTTCAGGGGTTAGGGGTTAGGTTAAGGGGTTAGGGGTTAGGTTCAGGGGTTTAGGACTAGAGTTAGGGGTTAGTTCAGGGGTTAGGGGTTAGGTTAAGGGGTTAGGGGTTAGGTTCAGGGGTTTAGGACTAGAGTTAGGGGTTAGGTTCAGGGGTTTAGGACTAGAGTTAGGGGTTAGTTCAGGGGTTAGGGGTTAGGTTAAGGGGTTAGGGGTTAGGTTCAGGGGATAGGGGTTAGGTTCAGGGGTTAGGGTTAGGGGTTAGGTTCAGGGGTTTAGGACTAGAGTTAGGGGTTAGTTCAGGGGTTAGGGGTTAGGTTCAGGGGATAGGGGTTAGGTTAAGGGGTTAGGGTTAGGTTTAGAGTACGTACCTCTGTAGTAAGTGTAGCGACATGTAGAGCTGGGGTTCGTTGGTGGCAGGGGAGCGGACCAGCTTGCTCTTGGTGTGAGCCGACACGATGGTCCCGTCTGACAGAGTGAACCTGTAGATGGGGCTGAATGCCTGGCCGTGATACAACACTGGAGGGAGACGCACAGGGGGGAGGGAGAGTTAAAGAGGCAATCTGGGATTCAAAACAACAACAAAGCCGTCACCCAGTCAAATTTTTTTGGTAAACAGCTGAGGGACGGGGATGAGAACTGTAACCACTCAAATTCATGGACGGAGCTTTGGATGCAAGGGCTGACCGTCCATGAGATCAACAGGTAGTCTCACCCTCTTGCTGGTGTCTCTTGGCGAAGGACATCTCTCCGTCGTTCTGTAGGTGAAACCTCTGGATGCTTGTCCTCACCAGGTCCTCCCAGCCAGGCTTCATAGAGGCTCTCAGAAGACTGGTGTCTAACGACGTGATCTTCCCTACGGACACACAGCGGATTCAGAGAGCCAGGCTGCTGATCACAAACGCTCACAAGCATGAGGTCCGGTTATTGAGCTTACATGGCACCCAAGCGCACACATTCTCACACACACACACACCCCACTGTCCATCTCTTTTCACGCACTCATAGACCTCCTCTCTGTCGTTCACACACGCTGCGCGGTCATACTCCCTGTCAGTGTGTGCAGTATAAATGGATCCAGGCGGAAGCAGTGGTGTGTTTAAAGAGCTGTCAGGGAGACTGCAGGGTGAGTGACAGCTCAGACTAAAGAGGCATCACCTCAACACGCAGGCACTGGTACCAGGACAGCACTACACCTGGGACACTGGTTGGGTATTTACAAGGGTTTTTTGGGTGCCATCCAGACAGCTCTCTAACATGGTTCTCTCTTGACAGTGACAACCTGAGGAAAGTTCCTTTGTCACTGGCAACCTCATTTAAAGACTAATGTGATTGGTTACAATCTGTCTGGTCATTCCAGTCTGGCTGTGTGATTGGTTAGGGTATGTCTGGTCATTTATAGATTGTTTTCCGATTGTTAAGATCCGTCTGGTGGACAGCATTGGTCATTATTCTAGCTGTGTTAATGGCAGCCTGGTGGTATGATTCAGTGGATGTGATTGGTTAATGTCTGGTCTGGTGGTATGATTTTAGTGCTGTGATTGGTTACCTTGCAGGTCCTGGCGGGTGGTGAAGCTCTCGTGCGTGGGCAGAATTGGCCGCTCCTTCACAGGCATCCTGCGTGCCACACAGATCAGACATGACTGGAAGTCTAGAAGGAGAGGGAGGGGAAGAGAGAGAGAGGGGGAGAGAGAGAGAGAGAGAGAGAGAGAGAGAGAGAGAGAGAGGGAGAGCATTGGAGAGAGGGAGAGAGAGAGAGAGAGAGAGGGAGAGCATTGGAGAGAGGGAGGAGAGAGAGAGAGAGAGAGAGAGAGAGAGAGAGAGAGAGAGAGAGAGAGAGAGAGAGAGAGAGAGAGAGAGAGAGAGAGAGAGGGAGGGAGGGAGAGGGAGAGGGAGAGCATTGGAGAGAGGGAGAGAGAGGGAAGGGAGAGAGAGAGAGAGGGTGGAGCAGGGAGGGAGAGAAAGAAGAGAGAGAGATTGAAACATGATTTATTTCCAGTAAGTGTTCTTATTCATTAGTAGTAAATGAGTGTGGGGCGTAGGGCTGAGCTCCTTCACTACATAGGGAACAGGGTGGGGCGTAGGGCTGAGCTCCTTCACTACATAGGGAACAGGGTGGGGCATAGGGCTGAGCTCCTTCACTACATAGGGAACAGGGTGGGGCGTAGGGCTGAGCTCCTTCACTACATAGGGAACAGGGTGGGGCGTAGGGCTGAGCTCCTTCACTACATAGGGAACAGGGTGGGGCGTAGGGCTGAGCTCCTTCACTACATAGGGAACAGGGTGCCATTTGGGACACAGCCTTGGTATAACAGGATGTAGCAGCGGACATGATGACAGTATAACATGAGGAAGCAGGGGACATGATGACAGTATAACAGGAGGTAGCAGGGGACATGATGACAGTATAACAGGAGGTAGCAGGGGACATGATGACAGTATAACAGGATGTAGCAGGGGACATGATGACAGTATAACAGGAGGTTGCAGGGGACATGATGACAGTATAACAGGAGGTTGCAGGGGACATGATGACAGTATAACAGGATGTAGCAGGGGACATGATGACAGTATAACAGGATGTAGCAGGGGACATGATGACAGTATAACAGGATGTAGCAGGGGACATGATGACAGTACAACAGGATGTAGCAGGGGACATGATGACAGTATAACAGGATGTAGCAGGGGACATGATGACAGTATAACAGGATGTAGCAGGGGACATGATGACAGTATAACAGGATGTAGCAGGGGACATGATGACAGTATAACAGGAGGTTGCAGGGGACATGATGACAGTATAACAGGATGTAGCAGGGGACATGATGACAGTATAACAGGAGGTTGCAGGGGACATGATGACAGTATAACAGGATGTAGCAGGGGACATGATGACAGTATAACAGGAGGTTGCAGGGGACATGATGACAGTACAACAGGATGTAGCAGGGGACAAGATGACAGTATAACAGGATGTAGCAGGGGACATTATGACAGTACAACAGGATGTAGCAGGGGACATGATGACAGTACAACAGGAGGAAGCAGGGGACATGATGACAGTATACAGGATGTAGCAGGGGACATGATGGACCTTTGAGGGGTGTGTGTGTCTATGGGACTCTCAGTAGTCAGGGCTAAGAACACACAGCCTGTTGAACTCTCAGTAGTCAGGGCTAACGACACACAGCCTGTTGAACTCTCAGTAGTCAGGGCTAAGAACACACAGCCTGTTGAACTCTCAGTAGTCAGGGCTAAGAACACACAGCCTGTTGAACTCTCAGTAGTCAGGGCTAAGAACACACAGCCTGTTGAACTCTCAGTAGTCAGGGCTAAGAACACACAGCCTGTTGAACTCTCAGTAGTCAGGGCTAAGAACACACAGCCTGTTGAACTCTCAGTAGTCAGGGCTAAGAATACACAGCCTGTTGAACTCTCAGTAGTCAGGGCTAAGAACACACAGCCTTTTGAACTCTCAGTAGTCAGGGCTAACGACACACAGCCTTTTGAACTCTCAGTAGTCAGGGCTAAGAACACACAGCCTGTTGAACTCTCAGTAGTCAGGGCTAAGAACACACAGCCTTTTGAACTCTCAGTAGTCAGGGCTAAGAACACACAGCCTGTTGAACTCTCAGTAGTCAGGGCTAAGAACACACAGCCTGTTGAACTCTCAGTAGTCAGGGCTAAGAACACACAGCCTGTTGAACTCTCAGTAGTCAGGGCTAAGAACACACAGCATGTTGAACTCTCAGTAGTCAGGGCTAAGAACACACAGCCTGTTGAACTCTCAGTAGTCAGGGCTAAGAACACACAGCCTTTTGAACTCTCAGTAGTCAGGGCTAAGAACACACAGCCTGTTGAACTCTCAGTAGTCAGGGCTAAGAACACACAGCCTGTTGAACTCTCAGTAGTCAGGGCTAAGAACACACAGCCTTTTGAACTCTCAGTAGTCAGGGCTAACGACACACAGCCTTTTGAACTCTCAGTAGTCAGGGCTAAGAACACACAGCCTTTTGAACTCTCAGTAGTCAGGGCTAAGAACACACAGCCTGTTGAACTCTCAGTAGTCAGGGCTAAGAACACACAGCCTGTTGAACTCTCAGTAGTCAGGGCTAAGAACACACAGCCTGTTGAACACTCAGTAGTCAGGGCTAAGAACACACAGCCTGTTGAACTCTCAGTAGTCAGGGCTAAGAACACACAGCCTGTTGAACTCTCAGTAGTCAGGGCTAAGAACACACAGCCTGTTGAACTCTCAGTAGTCAGGGCTAAGAACACACAGCCTGTTGAACTCTCAGTAGTCAGGGCTAAGAACACACAGCCTGTTGAACTCTCAGTAGTCAGGGCTAAGAACACACAGCCTGTTGAACTCTCAGTAGTCAGGGCTAAGAACACACAGCCTTTTGAACTCTCAGTAGTCAGGGCTAAGAACACACAGCCTGTTGAACTCTCAGTAGTCAGGGCTAAGAACACACAGCCTGTTGAACTCTCAGTAGTCAGGGCTAAGAACACACAGCCTTTTGAACTCTCAGTAGTCAGGGCTAACGACACACAGCCTTTTGAACTCTCAGTAGTCAGGGCTAAGAACACACAGCCTTTTGAACTCTCAGTAGTCAGGGCTAAGAACACACAGCCTGTTGAACTCTCAGTAGTCAGGGCTAAGAACACACAGCCTGTTGAACTCTCAGTAGTCAGGGCTAAGAACACACAGCCTGTTGAACTCTCAGTAGTCAGGGCTAAGAACACACAGCCTGTTGAACTCTCAGTAGTCAGGGCTAAGAACACACAGCCTTTTGAACTCTCAGTAGTCAGGGCTAAGAACACACAGCCTGGTGAACTCTCAGTGACCCTGAACGAGGGAGAGAGAAAGCTTCAATCCATCTTCCTTTTCATCCCTCCTTTCTCTCTCCCTCTGTGTTTGAAACCTCCTGCTTTCTCTCTCCCTCTGTGTTTGAAACCTCCTGCTTTCTCTCTCCCTCTGTGTTTGAAACCTCCTGCATTCTCCACAGATGTTGCGAGCCAACAAGCGTTTCAACAACAATCATTTCTCGCGGCTGGGGTGTAAAACAGTGTTTTCCATTAGTGCCGGCTGTCTGCTAATCAGCTCATTCTCAGCCGGCTACATTTTCCGTCATATTAACTAAGCTACTGCTCATTTAAAAGTTTCAATTCGCTAGTGGGTGGAGAATAAACAATATGTATCTTACAGCGATCTATTGATAGGACAGGTGCCTGTCAGTCACAAAACGAGCGATGACAAGGAAACGCAGCAGAGAGGAAGAGGCGAAGCGAGAGCTTTCACTCTCGTCCAAATCTGTCCAAAATAAGCCCAATGCGTTTCCATGGTCCTTTTTTTTTTTGGGACCTAAGCTTGTCGCCCGCCTTCCCACCTTTGGGACAACGACTCCCATTGTTAGGGCGGAGACATGAGCATCTCTTCATTATATACAGATTCTTTACACGGAGGAGGGAGGGAGCATGATGCGTGTGAATTTCCACGTCCCATGTAATGTAAGTGGTAACGACGAGTCTAAATCCACGATTTAGCCCTAATTTTTGTTTTCTCACACAGTCATTTATTTTCTTGTGCGTTTCACATAGCCAGCCACTCGGAGTCGCGGCGCACAGTGGGCTATTCACTGTGCGTTGATTGACAACTGAACAGCAAGTGTTGACTAGTTTATAAAAGGGGTCTAACTGACTGAATAAAGTTGATCTGCTACATCACTTTGCCGTTCATAAATCATGCAACGTGGTTATGTGTCCATGGTATCGCATCGGGACAAGTAAACAAAAAGGATTTCCTGGGTTTCCTTTCCTAAGATGTCGGGGCTTGCCAGACAGCGACGCCAAAGTGAGTGACTCTCGTCTAGTCAGTGTAGCCTATCAAATCGCATCGGTGAGAGAGCTGTTCAATTGGCTCCTTTAATTTGCATAGGCTACTGGTAGGTCTAGGTTTTTTTTTTGTTGCGATTATCTGCAGATAAATTCTGAAAACATTCGATGAAGATGGTGACTCATCACTGCAGGAACAACAGGTAGTGGGAGAGCCTCATTCTGGTCCAAATAGGATCATTAAGACCCTCACAGAATCCAGGCATTAAAGTGGAATTTAACAATATAAAACCATTTATTGACCAACTAAATGTATTACATTAATTAATTTGCCCATGTTTCCTATAAGACGTGAACAGAATGCATCTGGGATTCGTATTTCCTGCAACTTTCTAGAGAGGCAACAGGAATGAGTGTGCGCAGCGCGCACGACGACCACTTTGTGTAGCCGTTAGCGATTAATGCTAATGATAACCGTCTTCTGGTAGATGGAAAGGCTTTCCCAAAAACCTTCTCAATTAAATGTTAACTACAAAGTAGCCTATGCCTACCTGGCAGAATGATATCATGATTATTTTCATCAATCCAGTGGGTATTTGTTTTGCAAACACTACCGTCACGCTACAAAAACTCTGCTAAACAACAGCCTCTTTTGCTAGGTGCACACTTGAATTAAAGGGTAACTACAGGAACTTGCAAGCTTCTGCTCTCCCAACTTGGAATACTTGATAATCAAATGTTAACCCTCACATGGCTATCATCCCAGTGTCCAAGAAAGGGAAAGTAACTTAACTGAACGACTACCGACCAGTAGCACTCACCCCCGTCACCATGAAGTGCTTCGAGAGGCTAGTCAAAGACCACATCACCTCCTCCCTCTCCGACCCTCTCCAATTCTCCTACCGCCCTGACAGATCTACTGACGATGCAATCGCCATTGCACTGCACACTGCCCTCACCCATCTGGACAACGGAAATGCATATGTGAGGATTCTGTTCATCGACTACAGCTCGGCCTTCAATACCCTAGTGCTCTCTAATCTCACCACAAAGCTCACTGCCCTGGGTCTGAACACCTCCCTCTGTAACTGGGTCCTGGACTTCCTGACAGGCCGCCCCCTGGTGGTGAGGGTAGGCAACATTACCTCCTCAACACTGATTCTTAATGCGGGGGCCCCACAAGGGTGCGCTCTCAGTCCCCCCCGTATTCCCTGTATACCCCCAGCCTGTCCCAGAGGGCCCTCAAACTGTTCTACAGGAGCACCATCGAGAGCATACTGTCGGGCTGCATCACAGCCTGGTACGGCAACTCCAC
>NW_028165036.1:5000-12500 GCF_964263955.1 Coregonus lavaretus
GGGAGGCAGCGCTACAATATATTACGCTCAGTTAGCACACTGACGCCGGTTATATGCACGCGCGCCTGTGGGTGTGTGTGACAAGGAGTGAAACCCTAGACAGTCAGAAACCATAATGGACTAGCCATGTGTCTGTTATCCATGAGTGTAGACAGACCTCACAACCAGCTAGGGCTGTGACAACGATATTGGCCGTCTAGCCCATGCAGGCAGTAACTGATACAGGTCGAGTTCCTGCCTGATCAGAGAGAGACAGACAGACAGACAGAGAGAGAGAGAGAGAGAGAGAGAGAGAGAGAGAGAGAGAGAGAGAGAGAGAGAGAGAGAGAGAGAGAGAGAGAGAGAGAGAGACAGACAGACAGACAGACAGACAGACAGACAGACAGACAGACAGACAGACAGACAGACAGACAGACAGACAGACAAGAGAGCTCAGAGGGGGAGAGAGAGAGATCAGAGAGCTCAGACAGACAGACAGACAGACAAGAGAGCTCAGAGGGGGAGAGAGAGAGATCAGAGAGCTCAGAGGGGGAGAGAGAGAGATCAGAGAGCTCAGAGGGGGAGAGAGAGATCAGAGAGCTCAGAGAGAGTCAGAGGGATTGTTACAAAGTGAGATGTGTATCTCCATTCAGTATCGATGCCTCGCTGTGTGGTACATATCCCTGACCACAGACACTCCTCCAAAGCCAACAGTAGCATCATGTAGCTACAGCAATAGCTAATGAGTAGGCCTATGTTAGCCCCCATAGACTCAGATGTACTGGTCTCTGTGACGTGAGTGCGTATACTCAGGATGAGTATCAAAGGCTACTTACACTACTCTCTGTGTCGGTCTCAGCAGGTACGCCCGGCCCAAACTCGTCCTCGTAGGCCGAGACGGAGGAGGTAGGTTTGGCCTCACCAGTGCCGTAGTCGCCATAGTCACCGTACTCGTACGTCTGTTTCGTATCGATCTCTTTCAGATCACCGTATTCCTTCAGATCGTACTCCTTAAAATCGTACGATTCTGCGCCGGGGTCGAGACCTTTGGTATCCGGGCCGATTTCTGCGGCAGCCGTAGGGTCGGCGCCGACCTGCTCCACGCCGGCGATGTAATCGTCAACTATTTCCTCGTCGTAGTTCTGATCGGTCGATGTGAGGATGGGGCGGGGCAATGGGAGGGAACATGGAGAGTTGGGGTAAGAGAGAGGACATGGGAATAGTTCACTTATTGGTTATAATTAAAAACATTTATGCTTCATCATAGGTTGATACAGATGCTCCATGTCAGATACAGACGTTCAGGTGACCTAAAACATGGTCCCACCTTGGTCTTATTTTTCATGATCCTGAAAAGCAAAAAGCCTATCCTAGATCAGCACTGATAAGTCTTGGATACCTTGTGACTATGGGAGCCAGAAGTAGCTTAGTGGTTAAGAGCATTGTGCCAGTAACCGAAAGGTCGCTGGTTCTAATCCCCGAGCCCACTAGGTGAAACATCTGTCGATGTGCCCTTGAGCAAGGCACTTAACCCTAATTGCTCCTGTAAGTCGCTCTGGATAAGAGCGTCTGCTAAATGACCAATTATTATTTATTATTAAGTACCCAGCATATAAAGAGGATGGGTGAAGCGATGGTGAATGACCCCCCGTTACCAGGATATCCTGGGTTAGCGTTGTCTACGGATAATAATAAGGAAGCGTGGTATTCCTGATTGACCGTACTGCCATGGCGACCATACTGAACAAATACAATGAAAGAGAATAAAATACCCGGCTTGGGAACCAGACATTGCAGGTTCAAACCCCACATGCTCAGATTGTCAATACAAAGTGTAAAAAAACATATGGCTGTGTTTGTATGATTAACTGCTGTCCTACGAATAAAAGTTAAAATGCCATGTGCCTATATATCACCTGGCTACATCATTTTGCAGTGGGCCAAAAATACAGTCCCTCAAATGTGAATTGGCATTAAATCTGGAGAGAAACATACAGTAACAGGGGATGGTATTCCTGTCTGCTTTAAGGAGCTACACATTTGCATGCTGAGAATGTTA
This sequence comes from Coregonus lavaretus, assembly GCF_964263955.1. NCBI lineage: Eukaryota > Metazoa > Chordata > Actinopteri > Salmoniformes > Salmonidae > Coregonus > Coregonus lavaretus. The sequence continues at coordinate 7,039 of NW_028165036.1, forward strand.
TGGTAATATTAGATACAACTTCAATATAAACATTTTCTAAATGTTCTGAGGACCTCCAAGACAAGGTAAAATGTATATTGCGTGAACATCAATGGAATATTATGTTAAACATAAAAAACACACACGCTGTGAACGTCCTACTGTATCCCCCTGCGATGTATCCACACTGTTCCCACAACCTAATTTAAATGTTCTGGGAACCTTTAAAGAACTCAAAAAAGGCTATTCTGTGCATCATTCTTGCAACGTCAAAGCAACGTTTTGTGCACCCCTGATACAAGTGTTTAGGGTACCATTCATACAACGTTTAAGACAGGTTGCACAGGACATTCCCTTAATGTTGCAAGAATATCATTGTGATGTTCACAAAGGGTTTGCACGGAACATTCCCACAATGCCCCACAGTTGTTTCTGATGGCCACATAGGTAATAGGATGCCATTTGAGATGCATCTTGGTTGCATTGCATCCATACTGTTTTCACTTTACCCCAGGATGTCTCTCATTAAGGACTGAGTTCATGTGATGGTTTAGCCCAAAATAAGATGGGCAAACTACAGGAAACTGCCCCGTTTTGGAAATGAGACAATAGGAGATGGGATGAACCCCTTCGGTCGCAATTCATTAGCTGGCATTAGTTTTACTAGTTCAGTTTATATCAAGTTTATATGAAGAGTTGTTTCTGATGGATAGAGGCCTATGAGTAATAGGCCTAAAAGCCACGCAGGGTTCTGATGACTCCGAGGAAGATGGTTGAGATTAGGAAGAAACATATTGGCATCTACTGTTTCAAGATTGTTTTGTGCTTTGATCTTTGTAATATCTAGTAATGTAACAATCTAACTTGGAGATTGTAAACTGAGGGCTTTGTCATTTCTAAATTGGATGGTGACTCGTTGGAAGGTGAGTTTAAAATGAAGGGTCCGAACTAGGGGTTTCCACATAAGGACAACCTGCGTTGAGAATACAATACACTCTGCCTCAATATTCACTAGCCATTTGATCGTATCCAAATTGGAATGAACGGACACGGGGAACGTTCTCACCAGAACATAACAACAATACGCCATTTAGCAGACGCTTTTATCCAAAGCGACTTACAGTCATGCGTGCATGCATTTTTTTTTTTTACGTATGTGGTGGTCCCGGTGATCGAACCCACTACCCCTGGCGTTACAAGCGCCGTGCTCTACCGGCTGAGCTACAGAGGACCACAATATAACGTGAGGTATTCATATCACATCACGTGGTATTGGCAGGCGTTCCAGCATTCCATATAGACACAAAACCTAAATAAACAGAATAGAATAAGGAATGAACTGGTCCGTCTTTGGGGCGGCAGGTAGCTTTTAGTGGCTAAGAGCGTAATCAGGGAAATTGATGCCATTTTGGACACAACCAGTATCTTTACCTGAAGGAGGAAAGGGGGGGGGGGACCTTGTCCCAGGTCAAATGTAGCTCACTTTATCATGTCTTATTTTGGACACACAACTCTGTTAAACTCAGTAGTTTTTAGTGAAACACTACTTTAGTGATGACGCGTCGTAGAGGAAGGTGAGGCCATGTTAACGTACCAGGATTGGAACGGTTGAGTCTGCAGGGTTCTCAGTGGGTTGAGCTCCGTCCTACACAACAACAACAACAACAACACAGAGCAAACAGAAGAAACGGTTAAAAAAATGGTGAGATGATAAAAGGGTTGGAAATGCTTAAGCTAGTGAAGGACCTAATGACAATGTAGAGATGTAGAGCCAGCCACCTTAGCGTCATGGTGTGATAACATCATCCATACTGACCTATTGTTATAACCATTATAGAACATGGTAGTAAAAAAATCAATTAGATAGTATAGATATACTTATATCCATAGCTACAGTATGTTAGATATCAGAGCTACAGTATGTTAGATATCAGAGCTACAGTATGTTAGATATCAGATAGGTTAGATATAATTCAACTTCATGAAACGGAGTCATTGTCCACTTGGTGTGTGTGTGTGTGTGTGCGTGTGTGCGTGTGTCCGTGCGTGCGTGCGTGTGTGCGTGCGTGTGTGCGTGTGTGCGTGTGTGTGTGTGTGTGTGAATCTAAAGGTGTGTTTTACCTCAGGTGCAGGTTTGTCTCCTTCGGTTGGGGCAGTTTCAGTGGCTACTCCTCCTTCACTGTAGTCATAGGCCTCACTGTACTCCATGTCGTATGAATTGTACTGGACGGGAGAGGAGAAACAGCCAGGCATCCAGTTAGTAAATAGGACAGTATCCTTTTTCAACATAAAAAAAAGGATAATACGATAAGTCATATCCTTCATATTTACATGGCTATGACTGAGATGAGAGCTGATGAAGGAAAAACATGTTTAATGTTGTTCAGACAGTCCACAGGCTCTCTATAATCTAACATCTAAATATGATACTGGAGTGTGTGTTGCAAAATAATCAAATGACTCACAGACAACGTTTTAAGCATCTATATATACAGTGCATTCGGAAAGTATTCAGACCCCTTGACTTTTTTCCACATTTTGTTACGTTACAGCCTTAATCTAAAATGGAGTAAATTGTATTTTTTCCTCATATATCTACAGACAATACCCCATAATGTATATTATATATATATATATATATATATATCCTCTGCAGCAGAGGTAACTCTGGGTCTTCCATTCCTGTGGCGGTCCTCATGAGAGCCAGTTTCATCATAGCACTTGATGGTTTTTGCGACTGCACTTGAAGAAACCCCCCCCCCCCCCCCCCCCCCCCCACCTTGTCACAACACAACTGATTGCCTCAAACGCATTAGGAAGGAGAGAAAATCCACAAATTAACTTTTAAGAAGGCACACCTGTTAATTGAAATGCATTCCAGGTGACTACCTCATGATGCTGGTTGAGAGAATGCCAAGAGTGTGCAAAGCTGTCATCAAGGCAAAGGGTGGCTATTTGAAGAATCTCAAATATAAAATACAGTGGGGAGAACAAGTATTTGATACACTGCCGATTTTGCACGTTTTCCTACAATTTTATCCCTGATGTCCTTACACAGCTCTCTGGTCTTGGCCATTGTGGAGAGGTTGGAGTCTGTTTGATTGAGTGTGTGGACAGGTGTCTTTTATACAGGTAACGAGTTCAAACAGGTGCAGTTAATACAGGTAATGAGTGGAGAACAGGAGTGCTTCTTAAAGAAAAACTAACAGGTCTGTGAGAGCCGGAATTCTTACTGGTTGGTAGGTGATCAAATACTTATGTCATGCAATAAAATGCAAATTAATTATTTAAAAATCATACAATGTGATTTTCTGGATTTTTGTTTTAGATTCCGTCTCTCACAGTTGAAGTGTACCTATGATAAAAATTACAGACCTCTACATGCTTTGTAAGTAGGAAAACCTGCAAAATCGGCAGTGTATCAAATACTTGTTCTCCCCACTGTATGTTTTGATTTGTTTAACACGTTTTTGGTTACTACATGATTCCATATGTGTTATTTCATAGTTTTGATGTCTTCACTATTATACTACAATGTAGAAAATAGTAAAAAATAAAGAAAAACCCTTGAATGAGTAGGTGTGTCCAAACTTTTGACTGGTACTGTATATATATATATATATATACTGTATATATCCTCCTTTCCTTTACTATAGTGCTGAGGGAGAATATATTGTAGTATTATTATGAGATGCATTTGTTTTTTTCACAATTGCAGCATGCAATAGCTACAACAAAATGGCGGATATGTGGGTCATGTGAAAAATTACACCATCCGCATCCAGAAAAACACAAAGAGACGCATAATTGAGAACATTTCACACGACCTGTAATAAGGGTTCATGTTTGCAGCGTCGAAGAGGGCAATAAAAAAAAAAACCCAGCATGCATAAAACAGGATGTTAGCTTGGTTAATGTGGTGCCCAATGAAAACTCATCCGCCTACAGGCCTCTAATAGGTCACTCTGAGAGGCCTTTCTAAAACGGAAAGATGTGTGTTTGTGTGTTTATGGGTGAACCCTTATGGGCAACCTAAAGACAGAAGGGGATATAGCTACTGTTTCAACAGGAGATACTGTTACAGTAAACAGCCTGTAAAATACGTTGAAAGACATAAAACATAAGGTCTGATTCCCCCAGGGCCCAAGTGGCTGCGGTCAAAAGTAATGCACTAAGATAGGCAACAAAGGGTGCCATTTGGGACACAGTCAAAGAGTGGTTGGACTTATCAACTCATTCATTCGTTACTAGCTTTCTGTTTTAATATCTGTTGCAGTTCATTCAGAGGCGCAACTTTGGTTTTAGAAGTGGGGGGGACATCATTTTTATTTTGTAGAGAGAGAGAGAGAGAGAGAGAGAGAGAGAGAGAGAGAGAGAGAGAGAGAGAGAGAGAGAGAGAGAGAGAGAGAGAGAGAGAGGGGGGGGAGAGAGAGAGAGAGAGAGAGAGAGAGGGGAGGGGAGGGGAAGGGAATGAGAGACAGCACAGAGACAGTATATTTATGAGGTTGGAGAGCCTGAAGCCTGAAGAATTCACCACCACAGGCAAGAAAGTTTGATGAAAGAGATAAATACTGAAGTGTGCTCATAAAAGACTTCGCCTCTCCCTCCATCCCTCTTCTCCAGGCATGTGTCTGGGTGTTGCAAAGCATCATGGGGTAGGTAGGGGTCAGGGTATCTCTGGTAGGGGTCAGGGTATCTCTGGTAGGGGTCAGGGTATCTCTGGTAGGGGTCAGGGTATCTCTGGTAGGGGTCAGGGTATCTCTGGTAGGGGTCAGGGTATCTCTGGTAAGGGGTCAGGGTATCTCTGGTAGGGGTCAGGGTATCTCTGGTAGGGGTCAGGGTATCTCTGGTAGGGGTCAGGGTATCTCTGGTAGGGGTCAGGGTATCTCTGGTAGGGGTCAGGGTATCTCTGGTAGAGATCAGGGTCAAAGTCATGTTATGAACATTGAACCCCCTGACCCTCCATCCAGCCTTTCATCCCACCATCCCCTGGAACACCTGATTGGTTGATCATATAATAGCTATTGATTTGATTGATTGATTTTTTTTTTGGTATATTCTACAATATGCCTCCCTATAATGTTGAAAACAACTATTCAGTCAAAGACTCGAGCCAGGGGCCTCCCGGGTGGCGCAGCGGTCTAATGCACTGCGTCAAAATGCTGAGGTGCCACTACAGACTGGGGTTCAATCCCTTGGCTGTGTTACAGCTGGACGTGACTTGGAGCCCCATAGGGCAGCACACAACTGACCAGCGTCGTCCAGGTTAGGGAAGGTGGGGGGGGGGGGGGGGCTAGTTAGATACAGTATTTAGCTACTGCCATTAGTTGTTGTTGTGTCATTATCATATTTAAACATTTGTAGAATGCATGCTGGCATTTGAACATAGCACAGGAAAAGGGAGTCCCGACACACTGTGGACGCATGACGCGTTCAGAACTCTATGATCAGAACTCTATGATCAGAACTCTATGATCAGAACT
>NW_028165036.1:20000-31682 GCF_964263955.1 Coregonus lavaretus
GGTTTTCTGGGTCTCTATGTTTTTGGTTGGATAGGTTTCTCAATTTCTTTCTTAGGTTTTTGCATTCTTCATCAAACCATTTGTCATTGTTGTTAATTGTGTTTGGTTTTCTGTTAGAGATTTTTAGATTTGATAGGGAAGCTGAGAGGTCAAATATAATGTTTAGGCTTTCTACTGCCAAGTTTACACCTTCACTATTACAGTGAAACGTTTTGTCCAGGAAGTTGTCTAAAAGGGATTGAATTTGTTGTTGCCTAATTGTTTTTTGGTAGGTTTCTACACTACTTTCCTTCCATCTATAGCATATCTTAATATTACTCAGTTCCTTTGGCTTTGATGCCTCATGATTGAGTATTGCTCTGTTCAATAGACCATGATCTGTGATCTGATATGGGTGTCAGTGGGCTGACTGTGAATGCTCTGAGAGACTCTGGGTTGAGGTCAGTGATAAAGTAGTCTACAGTACAACTGCCAAGAGATGAGCTCTCTCTCTCTCTCTCTCTCTCTCTCTCTCTCTCTCTCTCTCTCTCTCTCTCTCTCTCTCTCTCTCTCTCTGCCACTGCTGTGGAGAATGTTAACTAGCAGCACCCGACCAAATACCTCAGCTGACCCTCCTGGGCCTCCTCTGTGTGTGGCTCCACTGATGTGTATACAGGATGAGTTTCTCGTCTTCTGCTCTCCTCAGCATACATGACTATATCAACTAAGTGGTGGTTAAATACATGATCAATAAAATAGGTCATTACAGTTTTTCTCAATTGCTAAAACACTAAAACCCATTGGCTTGTCATGATCGTCGTTAGATGAAGCGGACCAAGGCGCAGCGTGATATGCGTACATTCTTTTATTTCAGTACACAACACAAACCAAAACAACAAAACAAATGATATGTGAAGTCCTGGGTTGAACACAAACCTTCCGGAACAAGATCCCACAATAAACTGTGCCAAACAGGCTGCCTATGTATGGTCCCCAATCAGAGACAACAAGCTACAGCTGCCTCTGATTGGGAACCACCCTGGCCAACATAGAAATACACGAACTAGAACAAAACATAGAAAATAACACATAGAAAATCCACACCCTGGCTCAACATATAAGAGTCCCAAGAGCCAGGGCGTGACAGTACCCCCCCCCCCAAAGGCGCGGACTGCGACCTCGCCAACCAAACACAAGAGGGTAGGGGCCGGGTGGGCATTCCGCCTCGGAGGCAGATCCGGCCTCATGATTGAGTATTGCTCTGTTCAATAGACCATGATCTGTGATCTGATATGGGTGTCAGTGGGCTGACTGTGAATGCTCTGAGAGACTCTGGGTTGAGGTCAGTGATAAAGTTGAGGTCAGCCTAATTCTGCTCTGCATACATTATTTTGTGTTTTACGTTGTGTATTTTTACGAATTTTATGTTCCTTTTGATGGCATAGAAGGCCCTTCTTGCCTTGTCTCTCAGATCGTTCACAGCATTGTGGAAGTTACCTGTGACGCTGATGTTTAGGCCGAGGTATGTATAGATATTTGTGTGCTCTAGGGCAACGGTGTGAATTTGTATTTGTGGTCCTGGCAACTTTTTGGAAGCCCATTATTTTTGTCTTACTGAGATTTACTGTCAGGGCCCAGGTCTGACAGAATCTGTGCAGAAGATCTAGGTGCTGCTGTAGGCCCTCCTTGGTTGGGGACAGAAGCACCAGATCATCAGCAAACAGTAGACATTTGACTTCAGATTCTAGTAGGGTGAGGCCGGGTGCTGCAGACTGTTCTAGTGCCCTCGCCAATTCGTTGATATATATGTTGAAGAGGGTGTCTCACCCCACGGCCCTGTGGAAAGAATTTTCACCACACACTTGCTGTTTGTGTACATGGATTTTATAGTGTCGTATGTTTTTCCCCCAACACCACTTTCCATCAATTTGTCTTGCAGACCCTCATGCCAAATTGAGACAAAAGCTTTTTTGAAATCAACAAAGCATGAGAAGACTTTGCCTTTTCCTTTGGTTTGTTTGTTTGTCAATTAGGGTGTGCAGGGTGAATACGTGGTCTGTTGTACGGTAATTTGGTAAAAAGCCAATTTGACATTTGCTCAGTACATTGTTTTCACTGAGGAAATGAACTAGTCTGCTGTTAATGATAATGCAGAGGATCTTCCCAAGGTTGCTGTTGACGCATATCCCACGGTAGTTATTGGTTTCAAATTTGTCTCCACTTTTGTGGATTGTGGTGATCAGTCCTTGGTTCCAAATATTGGGGTCTGGTCTGGACCCGCTGGCCGGAGCTGGACATCGGTGGATGGGATTGCTCTGGCTCCGGTGTGGAGCAGCTGACCGGTGCCGGACCAGGCACCGGTGGAACAGGCACGGACCGTGCCGGACTGACGACGCGCACCACTGGCTTGGTGCGGGGAGCAGGAACGGGCCGGATCGGGCTGACGACGCGCACCACTGGCTTGGTGCGGGGAGCAGGAACGGGCCGGACCGGGCTGACGACGCGCACCACTGGCTTGGTGCGGGGAGCAGGAACAGGCCGGACCTGGCTGGCGACGCGCACCACTGGCTTGGTGCGGGGAGCAGGAACAGGCCGGACCGGGCTGGCGACGCGCACCACAGGCTTGGTGCGAGGGACCGGAACAGGCCGGACCGGGCTGGCAACGCGCACCACAGCCTTGGTGCGAGGGACAAGAACAGGCCGGACCGGACTGGCGACGCGCACCACTGGCTTGGTGCGGGGAGCAGCAACGGGCCGGACTGGGCAGACGACGCGCACCACTGGCTTGGTGCGGGGAGCAGGAACAGGCCGGACCGGGCTGGCTGACGACGCGCACCACTGGCTTGGTGCGGGGAGCAGGAACGGGCCGGACCGGGCTGGCGACGCACACCACTGGCTTGGTGCGGGGAGCAGGAACAGGCCGGACCGGGCTGGCGACGCACACCACTGGCTTGGTGCGGGGAGCAGGAACGGGCCGGACCGGGCTGGCGACACGCACCACTGGCTTGGTGCGGGGAGCAGGAACAGGCTGGACCGGGCTGGCGACGCGCACCACAGGCTTGGTGCGAGGGACCGGAACAGGCCGGACCTGGCCGGAGCTGGACTGGACATCGGTGGAGCGGATTGCTCTGGCTCCGGTGTGGAGCAGCTGACCGGTGCCGGACCAGGCACCGGTGGAACAGGCACGGACCGTGCCGGACTGACGACGCGCACCACTGGCTTGGTGCGGGGAGCAGGAACGGGCCGGACCGGGCTGACGACGCGCACCACTGGCTTGGTGCGGGGAGCAGGAACAGGCCGGACCGGGCTGGCGACGCGCACCACTGGCTTGGTGCGGGGAGCAGGAACAGGCCGGACCGGGCTGGCGACGCGCACCACAGGCTTGGTGCGAGGGACCGGAACAGGCCGGACTGGGCTGGCAACGCGCACCACAGCCTTGGTGCGAGGGACAAGAACAGGCTGGACCGGACTGGCGACGCGCACCACTGGCTTGGTGCGGGGAGCAGGAACGGGCCGGACCGGGCTGACGACGCGCACCACTGGCTTGGTGCGGGGAGCAGGTACTGGCCGGACCGGGCTGGCGACGCACACCACTGGCTTGGTGCGGGGAGCAGGAACAGGCCGGACGGGCTGGCGACGCGCACCACTGGCTTGGTGCGGGGAGCAGGAACGGGCCGGACCAGGCTGGCGACACGCACCACTGGCTTGGTGCGGGGAGCAGGAACAGGCCGGACAGGGCTGGCGACGCGCACCACTGGCTTGGTGCGGGGAGCAGGAACAGGCCGGACCGGGCTGGCGACGCGCACCACAGGCTTGGTGCGAGGGACCGGAACAGGCCGGACTGGGCTGGCAACGCGCACCACAGCCTTGGTGCGAGGGACAAGAACAGGCTGGACCGGACTGGCGACGCGCACCACTGGCTTGGTGCGGGGAGCAGGAACGGGCCGGACCGGGCTGACGACGCGCACCACTGGCTTGGTGCGGGGAGCAGGAACTGGCCGGACCGGGCTGGCGACGCACACCACTGGCTTGGTGCGGGGAGCAGGAACAGGCCGGACCGGGCTGGCGACGCGCACCACTGGCTTGGTGCGGGGAGCAGGAACGGGCCGGACCAGGCTGGCGACACGCACCACTGTCTTGGTGCGGGGAGCAGGAACAGGCCGGACCGGGCTGGCGACGCGCACCACTGGCTTGGTGCGGGGAGCAGGAACAGGCCGGACCGGGCTGGCGACGCGCACCACAGGCTTGGTGCGAGGGACCGGAACAGGCCGGACCGGGCTGGCGACGCGCACCACAGTCTTGGTGCGAGGGACAGGAACAGGCCGGACCGGGCTGGCGACGCGCACCACTGGCTTGGTGCGGGGAGCAGGAACAGGCCGGACCGGGCTGACGACGCGCACCACAGGCTTGGTGCGAGGGACAGGAACAGGCCAGGCTGGACTGTGGAGACGGACTGGAGGTCTGGAACGGAGAGCTGACACAACCCATCCTGGCTGAATGCCTATTTCCACACACTCTGTGTGAGGCATCAGCACAGGACGTACAGGGCTGTGCACTCGTACTGACACTACAGCACATGGCACTGGCGCAGGATATCCGGGACCGAGGAGGGGTACTGGAGGCCACGAGTGTTGAGCCGGCACACTCCGTCCTGGCTGCATGCCTACCTTAGCACGACACTTGCGTGGTGCTAGCACAGGACGTACAGGACTGTGCCGGAACACTCGCGGCACAGTACGTAGCTCCGCATAACTCGGAACCTGCCCAGTCTCACGTTGCCTAGCCTGAGTACGGGAAGTTGGCTCTGCTCTACCTCTAGGCTCCGCCAACCACCCTTCCAGCCCCCCAAACCTGGTGGCCTCCTCTCCTAAATCGCTGATGCGCCCTGTAGCTGCCTCCAGCAGCCCCGTCGTCCATGCTGTGTGCCCCCCCAAAAAAATGTCTTGGGGTTGCCTCTCGCGTGTCCGTCGTCGGCACGGTTGGTGCCGTTTCTCCTCTCTTGCCAGGGCCTGTACCTTTGCCCAGGGCCCTCTGCCCGCGAATATGTCCTCCCAAGACCACCATTCGCCCACCTGGGACATCGCCAACTCCTCCTGCTTGGCACGCTGCTTGGTCCTTTTATGGTGGGATCTTCTGTCACGATCGTCGTTAGATGAAGCGGACCAAGGCGCAGCGTGATATGCGTACATTATTTTATTTCAGTACACAACACGAACCAAAACAAATGATACGTGAAGTCCTGGGTTGAACACAAACCTTCCGGAACAAGATCCCACAATAAACAGTGCCAAACAGGCTGCCTAAGTATGGTCCCCAATCAGAGACAACAAGCTACAACTGCCTCTGATTGGGAACCACCCTGGCCAACATAGAAATACACGAACTAGAACAAAACATAGAAAATAACACATAGAAAATCCACACCCTGGCTCAACATATAAGAGTCCCCAGAGCCAGGGCGTGACATGGCTGAACAAAGTTCTCAGTTGCCTGGACTCATTTAGCTAATTATGCAGTCTGTTGTCAATACCTTAAACCATTTCACATGGTAAAACACAATTTGCAGATTTCACTTAGACTTTTCAGCAGAACTCTAAAACACATTCTCATTCTCAAAACACATTCTGCACTCTAATCCACATGTCATCCATACTGGTAAACACAAGTGGCAACAATCAAATACAAATAGAGAACACATGTCATTGATTGAACACAACCACTCAAAATTGATTTAACCTGTTTCAAATGATGCGACACAACCAATATAAGCCAGTTCAGAGAGCAAACAGGTTGTTGAAGGTGGGAAGGAGAAAGTCTGAGAATGGATAGAAGAAACAATGTGAGAGGACGAGGACGAGTGCGTATGCGAGGTGGGCGACGAGGAGGAAGAGGAGGAGGAGGGTAAGAAAGAGGAAGAGGAGGACGAAGAGGAAGAGGAAGACAAAGAGTGGAAATATTTGATGAAATTCAAGCAACAGTCATAGACCATGTTCTTGTCCATGGACTGACAATGAGGGAAGCAGGACTTAGATTGCAACCCAATTTGAGCCGATTTTCTGTCTCCACCATAGTAAGGACATTCAGAGAAAAGAACAGGTACTGTACTGTATTTTTGTAATTGCAAATTTACTGTACTACACTATATGCAGCTGTTTCAATAGACATTTGTAAAGTTAATCACTGTATGTATTGTACTGCATGAATATGTTTTGTAACTGCACAACTACTTTTTGTAGAATTGCAAGGCTGCCACATGCAGGTGGAAGGACAGCTATATTCACTCGGGAGCAAGAGGCCGTTATAGTTGGCATGGTCCTTCAAGATAATGCAATACGACTCAGAGAAATCCAGGAACGAGTGATACAAGACAACACACACTTCCAGGGAATCGAACAGTGTGTGCATTTCCACTATTGACCGTGTCCTCCATCGTAACAGGATGCGAATGAAACAAGTATACAGAGTACCTTTTGAGCGCAACTCACCAAGGGTGAAAGAACTGCGAGCTCATTATGTGCAAGTAAGTGTACATTCAGAAACATCTACTGTAATCCAGATTGTCTACAGTACTAACACATGCTATGTGAATGACATTACTCTTCAGTACATACAATGTATGTGAATCAGAAGTGCATACAGTAGGCCTAATTGTACTCTACAGTATAGCCCTGTCTCTGTACCACTTACAAAATCCTACATACAGAATATTGTATTTCTACACAGACAATATTTGACTTGGAATCATTGGACAGACCCCATGAGTTCATCTTTGTCGATGAAGCAGGCTTCAATCTAACAAAGAGGAGAAGGAGAGGCCGAAACATGATTGGACAGCGGGCCGTTGTTGAAGTCCCTGGTCAACGAGGTGGCGATGTCACAATCTGTGCTGCTATCAGCAACCATGGTGTTCTACATCACCATGTTACACTCGGGCCACATAACACCCAGCACCTTCTAAGATCTATGGCCAATCTAAGAGATATTTTATTTGAGCAGCAGGTTCAAGAGCAGCAGGGTCAAGAGCTAAATGAGAATCCCATTCCCACCTATGTGATAGTGTGGGACAATGTCAGTTTCCACCGAGCTGCTCAGGTAAGGAAATGGTTTAACATCAACGGGCAGTTTATGACCTTGTACCTCCCTCCATACTCGCCTTTCCGGAATCCGATTGAGGAGTTTTTTCTCCTCTTGGAGATGGAAAGTGTATGATAGACAACCCTACACCAGAGTAAATCTGCTGCAAGCCATGGATTTAGCCTGTGGTGATACAGGTGAGGAATCATGTCAGGGCTGGATACGGCACACAAGAGGCTTCTTCCCCCGTTGCCACAGCAGGGACAATATTGCTTGTGATGTGGACGAAGTGCTCTGGCCTGACCCAGCCCAAAGACAAGAAGAAGCACATTGATCACATGTTTACTCCTTTGATTTGTGTCCCTTTTAGTATTGTATACTGTAGTACAGTGCATTGTAGGCTGTATACTGGACAATGGACAAATTGTATGGCCCTGAACATTGGGCTTTCCATTTGTTAACAGGACTGACTGCTCAATAGATTTTGACTGGTTGCAGGTTCATATCAACAAAGAACAAGAATTACAGTATCACAGAGACAAAAGGACAAGTTTGTGAGATGCAGGGTACAGTACTGTAAAAATAGGGGTACGAGGAGGAGGAAGAACAAAAAACAAAAGTAGTCATTTCTGATCAATTTTGAGCTACTATGATAGAACATGTTTTCGTTCATCAAAAGACAATGACGGAAACATATGAATTTAGTTTTGAGATTAAAAATGTACTTCTCCCTGAGAACTGTATGTTTTGAACAATGTGTTTTCTATTTTTCGGTGTATTGTTTACTGACTGCTTGAGAGTGTTTATCATTTTGATCACTTTGTTTATGATTTGAGAGCAGTGTTTGATTTTGAACACCGGTAAAACTGTTTTGAGGCGAATGTTTCATTTTGCGAGAGGAGTCAGAGGTTTTGTAAATAGTGCTTGAATATTAGGTTTCGTGTTTAATGTTTTCAGGAAATGGAGCAAGGTTTCAGAAATTGTGTTTTAGCAATTGAGAAAAACTGTAAGTTAAGTGGCTCTCACACTAAGTTAACCTTATATAGAGACAGTATGAAGACCAGATCAAGCTAACTGGCGCTAGCAGGCAGAGCAAACCTCAGCATAAATAAATAAATCATTAAATCGGTACCATTAAGTGGGCTCTCACTATAATATTACATTACAAAAACTCAGGCCAGGCCAGACCCAGGCCAGACCCAGGCCAGACCCAGTACAGACCCAGGCCAGACCCAGGCCAGACCCAGTACAGACCCAGGCCAGACCCAGGCCAAAGTGTGTTCCAAATGGCACCCTATTCACTGTATAGTGCACTACTTTTGACCCGGGGTCAGAGGGCATAGGGGTGCCATTTGGGACACAAACAAGCTTACTAACACTGGCAGACCAGAGCAAGCCTGGCAACCCCAGGTCTATCAGGGTGGCCCCACATCAGAGAGCAGAGAGGAAACACGTCCAGATGACTTTCAATTACAGGATGCCTGGCAGAACTACAGCTAACATCTGTCATAACTTAGATCTCATTAGCTATTCACCACCGGCTGTCTCCGTCAGGCCTGACCAGTAAACCTTAATAGCAGTGTGTGTTTGTTTGTGTTTGTGTGTGTGTGTGTGTGTGTGTGTGTAGCGCTGGCTCCTAACATCTCTCGCTGGCTCGGTGTTAGCTGACGACCCACTGAATGACAGACAGGCACAGAAATAAACATACTTTACGCATGGTACTGTATATATATATGCATGTTATCATAATAAGAATATTATGCTTCTTAATAGCACTCTCTTAACAACCCACTGAATGACAGGCAGCCTTGACACATACACAGTCAGCGTTTATAGATTAATAGATGTACTGTTTGTATGTAATCGTAACCATCATCATCAGGCTCACGTTTTCCTAAAATGACCCGGTGTCTTAGTAAATGACAGGCAATACTCATATTGTAAACATTAATTAAGTCAATGGATGTAGAGTATCTTTGTTTGTAAACTTCAGAGTGTTCAGCTAGACCATTTTTCCACGCCAGCCTGCACCTCACTAACAAAGATGTTTTGTTCCCCACCAGCCTGCACCTCACTAACAAAGATGTTTTGTTCCTCACCAGCCTGCACCTCACTAACAAATATGTTTTGTTCCCCGCCAGCCTGCACCTCACTAACAAAGATGTTTTGTTCCTCACCAGCCTGCACCTCACTAACAAATATGTTTTGTTCCCCACCAGCCTGCACCTCACTAACAAAGATGTTTTGTTCCCCACCAGCCTGCACCTCACTAACAAAGATGTTTTGTTCCTCACCAGCCTGCACCTCACTAACAAATATGTTTTGTTCCCCGCCAGCCTGCACCTCACTAACAAAGATGTTTTGTTCCCCGCCAGCCTGCACCTCACTAATAAAGATGTTTTGTTCCTCACCAGCCTGCACCTCACTAACAAAGATGTTTTGTTCCTCACCAGCCTGCACCTCACTAACAAAGATGTTTTGTTCCTCACCAGCCTGCACCTCACTAACAAAGATGTTTTGTTCCTCACCAGCCTGCACCTCACTAACAAAGATGTTTTGTTCCTCACCAGCCTGCACCTCACTAACAAAGATGTTCTGTTCCTCACCAGCCTGCACCTCACTAACAAAGATGTTATGTTCCTCACCAGCCTGCACCTCACTAACAAAGATGTTTTGTTCCTCACCAGCCTGCACCTCACTAACAAATATGTTTTGTTCCTCACCAGCCTGTACCTCACTAACAAATATGTTTTGTTCCCCACCAGCCTGCACCTCACTAACAAAGATGTTTTGTTCCCCACCAGCCTGCACCTCACTAACAAAGATGTTTTGTTCCCCACCAGCCTGCACCTCACTAACAAAGATGTTTTGTTCCTCACCAGCCTGCACCTCACTAACAAATATGTTTTGTTCCCCACCAGCCTGCACCTCACTAACAAAGATGTTTTGTTCCCCACCAGCCTGTACCTCACTAACAAATATGTTTTGTTCCCCACCAGCCTGCACCTCACTAACAAAGATGTGTACAATCTAAGTGTCACATGATCTGTCACATGATCTCAGTATATATACACCTGTTCTGAAAGGCCCCAGAGTCTGCAACACCACTAAGCAAGGGGCACCACCAAGCAAGCGGCACCATGAAGACCAAGGAGCTCTCCAAACAGGTCAGGGACAAAGTTGTGGAGAAGTACAGATCAGGGTTGGGTTATAAAAAAATATCAGAAACTTTGAACATCCCACGGAGCACCATTAAGTCCATTATTAAAAAATGGAAAGAATATGGCACTACAACAAACCTGCCAAGAGAGGGCCTCCCACAAAAAATGTACGGACCAGGCAAGGAGGGCATTAATCAGAGAGGCAACAAAGAGACCAAAGATAACCCTGAAGGAGCTGCAAAGCTCCACATCGGAGATTGGAGTATCTGTCCATAGGACCACTTTAAGCCGTACACTCCACAGAGCTGGGCTTTACGTAAGAGTGGCCAGAAAAAAGCCATTGCTTAAAGAAAAAAATTAGCAAACACGTTTGGTGTTCGCCAAAAGGCATGTGGGAGAGTCCCCAAACACATGGAAGAAGGTACTCTGGTCAGATGAGACTAAAATTGAGCTTTTTGGCCATCAAGGAAAATGCTATGTCTGGCGCAAACCCAATACCTCTCATCACCCCGAGAACACCACAGTGAAGCATGGTGGTGGCAGCATCATGCTGTGGGGATGTTTTTCATCAGCAGGGACTGGGAAACTGGTCAGAATTGAAGGAATGATGGATGGCGCTAAATACAGGGAAATTCTTGAGGGAAACCTGTTTCAGTCTTCCAGAGATTTGAGACTGGGACGGAGGTTCACCTTCCAGTAGGACAATGACCTTAAGCATACTGCTTAAGCAACACTTGAGTGGTTTAAGGGGAAACATTTCAATATCTTGGAATGGCCTGTCAAAGCCCAGACCTCAATCCAATTGAGAATCTGTGGTATGACTTAATGATTGCTGTACACCAGCAGAACCCATCCAACTTGAAGGAGCTGGAGCAGTTTTGCCTTGAAGAATGGGCAAAAATCCCAGTGGCTAGATGTGCCAAGCTTGTAGAGACCCCAAGAGACTTGCAGCTGTAATTGCTGCAAAAGGTGGCTCAACAAAGTATTGACTTTATGGGGGGGGGGGGGTGAATAGTTATGCATGCTCAAGTTTTATTTCTTGTTTGTTTCACCCCAAAGTGTAGGCATGTTGTGTACATCAAATGATACAAACCCCCCAAAAATCCATTTTCATTCCAGGTTGTAAGGCAACAAAATAGGAAAAATGCCAAGGGGGGTGAATACTTTCGGAAGCTCTGTATGTTTCCTTCCCCTCACTAAGAAATATGTTCTGTTCCCCACCAGCCTGCAGCTCACTAAGAAATATGTTCTGTTCCCCACCAGCCTGCACCTCACTAACAAATATGTTCTGTTCCCCACCAGCCTGCACCTCACTAACATATATGTTCTGTTCCCCACCAGCCTGCACCTCACTAACAAATATGTTTTGTACCCAAAGTCAGTTTTACTGTATGTCTTAGGCAGGAGCACTTACAGTCAGATTTACGGTGTGTCATATTCTCCTCCCCCCCCCTCTCTCTCCTCTCTC
>NW_028165035.1:0-10000 GCF_964263955.1 Coregonus lavaretus
TCAAATACAGGTACAGTACAGGTAAAACTTACCCCAATGGGAAAACGTCATACGTAAATACTCCATGAGTCAAAATTAGTACACTATAAAGGGAATGGGGTGTCATTTGGGACCCAGCCTTGGTCCTACAGACAGTACAGCTGAGACCAGCCTTGGTCCTACAGACAATACAGCTGAGACCAGCCTTGGTCCTACAGACAGTACAGCTGAGACCAGCCTTGGTCCTACAGACAGTACAGCTGAGACCAGCCTTGGTCCTGCAGACAATACAGCTGAGACCAGCCTTGGTCCTGCAGACAATACAGCTGGGTCTGTGGTACTATAAAGGCTGTTGATATTCTTGATTATCCCCTGTGTCTCGATGGAGAGGTTATGTTGATGTGTTTTCCCTCTGTCTCTCATTCATTATTTAGGTGGACAGAAAAAGGCCCTAATGAGTACTAATTAAACATCAGAGACTGACTGGTGTGTGTGTGTATGTGTGTGTGTGTGTGTGTGTGTGTGTGTGTGTGTGTGTGTGTGTGTGTGTGTGTGTGTGAGAGAGAGAGATAAGAAAGGTATTAAATATGTGTGTTTGAGAGAGAGATTGAGAGAGAGAGAGAGAAAGAGAGAGAGAGCGAGAGAGAGAGTGAGAGAGAGAGAGAGAGAGAGAGAGAGAGAGAGAGAGAGCGAGAGAGAGAGAGAGAGAGAGAGAGATGTATGACCATATTAGAGACACATATTTCCCTCAGATTACAGCGATCCACAAAGAATTCGAAAACAAACCCAATTTTGATAAACTCCCTTATCTACTGGGTGAAAAACCACAGTGTGCCATCACAGCTGCAAGATTTGTGACCTGTTGCCACAAGAAAAGGGCAACCAGTGAAGAACAAACACCATTGTAAATACAACCCATATTTATGTTTATTTATTTTCCCATTTGTACTTTAACTATTTGCACATTGTTACAACACTGTATATATACATAATATGACATTTGAAATGTCTTTATTCTTTTGAAACTTCTGAGTGTAATGTTTACTGTTAATATTTATTGTTTATTTCACTTTTGTTTACTATCTACTTCACTTGCTTTGGCAATGTTAACACACGTTTCCCATGCCAATAAAGCCCTTAAATTGAAATTGAATTGAATTGTGTGTGCGAGCGCGTGCCTGCGTGTGTGTGTGTGTGTGTTTGGTAGGGTAATAAACACCAGCAATCATTTAAACCTGATTTGCTGTCAATCAACCTGGTTAGGGTTGTTATGCTGGACAGAGGCCTCATTCCCATAGGGGGCACAAGAGCACTTGCCCCCTCAGATTGGTCCTGTTTGAAAAAATGGTTTTGACATTTATTTATGTCATTGTTGTTTCTCTGTAATACTACTAACCACCTAGAAATGTTATGAAGTTGGCTTTAGCTAGCCCAGATAGGTTCCCAATCTCCCAACCTCCCAACTAGCTACCAAGAAGCCATTTCGGGCTGTCAATCAAGTTACAGTAAATAGCTTGTCTAACTGTCTTAGCTGGCGTGCCTGAGTAAGACTCACATTCCTTACAATCTTTTACCCAGAATGCAGAGGAGCATATTTATTTCCTTAAACAAAGAACCACCAGTCAGGAGGATACAGACAGCTCAAGAGGTATGCTTAGATATGCAGAAAAATAAACATATTTTTGACATAGAATTGAGCATAATGATTAGGAAATGCTGTTTCAGGCAGCGGTGGAAAAAGTACCCAATTGTCATACTTGAGTAAAAGTAAAAGATACCTAAATAGAAAATGACTCAAGTAAAATCGAAGGTCACCCAGTAAAATACTACTTGAGTAAAAGTCTAAAAGTATTTGGTTTTAAATATACTGAAGTATCAAAAGTAAATCTAATTTCTCAAATATACTGAAGTATCAAAAGTAAAAGTGTAAATCATTTCAAATTTCTTATATTAAGCAAACCAGACTTTTATGTTTTGTATGGATAGCCAGGGGCACACTCCAACACTCAGACATCATTTACAAACGAAGCATGTGTGTGTAGTGAGTCCGCCAGATCAGAGGCAGGCTAGATCGGGGGGTGCTATAGAAGCTTTAATATTGCAGATAGATTGTAGCTTCTATCAATGTAATTGTCTGCATCATTTCCAACCCCATCTATATTTTTTATTTTTTTATTTGTTATATTTTCCTTTATTATTTTCCCCTAACCCTACCAACCACTCCCCTAATTGGAGTAAACTAATGGACAACAACACTTAGGCTTCTACTTCCAGCTTATACATACTAAATACATTTTACGGACACAATGTATTTGACAATAGTTAACTTTTGTTCTTCAGCCATTCCTGGACCTTTGACCAAAAAAGAAGCTACATATGTATCCCCCATATATATATATAACATTCTATTGGTTGCATGAATTTTGTATAATAATTTAAATGGAAAAATTTTACGTTTTTAATCCTCAGTCGTTTTGTGTATCAGTTCATAAACCCTGTGCCATGGAATCGGTACATCGAAAATCTCTTCCCAACTATTTTGCAATCTATATGGCACAGCTGTCAATTTGTTACTCCTTAAATTAAACTGGTATACTTTTTTATTTATCACAATTTTATTTATCACAACCCTAACCCTGTGAAGAATAACCAACTCCAGGGGAAATTCTAAATTCTCTAACTTCCGGACCACCCGGACTTGGTGCCCCCTCAGAATTGTGGGTTGCATGAAGCCCCTTGTGTTGGTTATTTTTCACCGGGTTAGGGTTGGTGCTTGGACCTGCAGAGGTTGTAGAGGGTATGGGTTGCAAATAGAGAACTGTTTTCAGTATGCTAACGTTACGCTGAGTTGAATCTTTATAGCTAGAAAGCTAACTGTAAACTCTAAATGCAATATTGCCTTTCCACCTCAGGTGGTACGATGCAGAGAATGAGTTAAGTGTTCTAAGTATCCTTCTGGGTATCTGGGTTCAATCTATCCTTCTGGGTATCTGGGTTCGATCTATCCTTCTGGGTATCTGGGTTCGATTTATCCTTCTGGGTATCTGGGTTCAATCTATCCTTCTGGGTATCTGGGTTCGATCTATCCTTCTGGGTATCTGGGTTCGATCTATCCTTCTGGGTATCTGGGTTCAATCTATCTAGGTTCGATCTATCCTTCTGGGTATCTGGGTTCAATTTATCATTCTGGGTATCTGGGTTCAATCTATCCTTCTGGGTATCTGGGTTCAATCTATCTGGTTCGATCTATCCTTCTGGGAATCTGGGTTTGATCTATCCTTCTGGGTATCTGGGTTCGATCAACACTTCTGAGTATCTGTGTTCGATCTATCCTTCTGGGTATCTGGGTTTGATCACAGATGAGAATTGATGTGCCATCCTTGTGAACACAGATAAAATAATTTTTGTCTGGAAAAAACTAAATGTTCTTCCCCTACGTACATTATTCCATGAATGTTCAATTCATGGAATACTTTTATAACACAGTATGTATCATGATTGTTTGACCATTCTAAAGATGTTATTGTTCATGTCACAGTTCAGTCATGGTTATCAGACAGGGAGAGAATGGACTCTTTAATTTTGATATGACACTGTATATAACTATGCCTTTACAAAGCTTAAAGGTAGATGATACAACCTCTGATTAATTCCCGTACGTCTAAATTATTACGAAAACATTCTGTAATGAATAATATAAGCACAACTCAACCTCATTTGGCTAACCCTCAATTCAGGGAACAGCACTTAAACAAGAGCTCATTTGGCTAACCCTCCATTGAGGGAGCAGCACTTAAACAACAGCTAATTTGGCTAAACCTCCATTGAGGGAACAGCACTTAAACTCGAGCTAATTTGGCTAAACCTCCATTGAGGGAACAGCACATTAAATAAGGTCAAATGTGTCCCAAATGGCACCCTAATCCCTATATAGCACACTGGGCTCTGGTCAAAAGTAGTGCCCTACAGGGAATAGGGTGCCATTTGGGACACAGGCAATAACATTCTCATAATTGAGGACAAAACAGAGAGCTGATTGAGAGTTAACTGTAAGTCGCTCTGGATAAGAGCGTCTGCTAAATGACTAAAATGTAAAATGTAAGATGCCAAATGAACCAACTCTTTCTTCACAGTTACTCAAACCTTTTTGGTTCCAGGTAGAACTCGTTTTGGTTCCAGTAGAACTATTCTGTGTTCCATGTAGAACAAAAAGGGTTCTACCTGGAACCAAACAGGGTTATTCAAAAGGTTTCCTATGGGGACAGCCGAAGAAAACGTATTGGTTCTACACTGAACAAAATATAAACACAACATGTAAAGTGTTGGTCCCATGTTTCATGAACTGAAATAAAATATCCCAGAAATCTTCCATACACACAACAAGCTTATTTCTCTCAAAGTTTGTGCACACATTTGTTTACATCCCTGTTAGTGAGCATTTGTCCTTTGCCAAGTTAATCCATCCACCTGACAGGTGTGGCATATCAAATTAGCTGATTAAACAGCACGATCATTACACAGGTGCACCTTGTGCTGGGGACAATAAAAGGCCACTCTAAAATCTGCAGATGTCTCAAGTTTTGATGGAGCGTGCAATTGGCACGCTGACTACAGGAATAAGAGCTGTTGCCAGAGAATTAAACGTTAATTTCTCTACCATAACTTGCATCCAACGTTGTTTTAGAGAATTTGGCAGTGCGTCCAACTGGCCTCACAACCACAGACCACGCATAACCACGCCAGCCCAGGACCTCCACATCCAGCTTATTCACCTGTGGGATGGTCTGAGACGAGTCACCCGGACAGCTGATGAAACTGTGGATTTGCACAACCGAAGAATGTCTGCACAAACTGTCAGAAACCGTCTCAGGGAAGACAGTGTGTATGGCGTTGTGTGGGCGAGCGGTTTCACGTTGTGAACAGAGTGCCCCATGTTGGCGGTGGGGTTATGATATGGGTAGGCTTTAGCTACGAACAATGAACACCATTGCATTTTATCGATGACAATTTGAATGCACAGAGATACCGTGACGAGATCCTGAGGCCCATTGTCGTGCCATTCATCCGCCGCCATCGCCTCATGTTTCAGCGTGATAATGCACGGCCCCATGTCACAAGGAACTGTACACAATTCCTGGAAGCTGAAAATGTCACCAGACATGTCACCCATTGAGCATGTTTGGGATGCTCTGAAGCGCCGTGTACAACAGCGTGTTCCAGTTCCCGCCAATATCCAACAAGTTCGCACAGCCATTGAAGAGGAGTGGGACAACATTCCACAGGCCACAATCAACAGCCTGATGAACTCTATGCGAAGGAGATGATTCCCACTGCATGAGGCAAATGGTGGTCACACCAGATACTGACTGGTTTTCTGATCCACGCCCCTACCTTTTTTTTTTAAGGTATCTGTGACCAACAGATGCATATCTGTATTCACAGTCATGTGAAACCCATAGATTAGGGCCTAATGAATGTATTTCAATTGACTGATTTTCTTATATTAACTGTAACTCAGTAAAATCAAAAATTCTTGCATGTTGCATTTATATTTTTGTTCAGCGTATTATGCAACAACTTTTTAGTACATTGTCTTTACAGTTGCCATGAAGAGGTCTGTAGAATTGTAAGGTTTAATCGAACTCAAAGTTCTGTTCATGTCACTGTTCCATCCATCATGGTTATCTGACAAGGGAGAGAATGAAATCTATCACCTCACTATTTATGGGATATTTAACTGAGGCTTTACAAACCTTACTTTATAAACCATTTAAACTGAGGAGGATACTGCAGATACTGTAAACTTAAGATAAAACTCTGATGTATTATTTCACATCTCCATCATCGAGAAGACACGATGTCCTAACCCAGTAGGTTGTTTCTGAAAGCATCATTCTTTTTATTACACTATATTTACAATTTCTGAGAGAGTTGAGTTGAAAGTCAAGGTTTTATAGTAGAAGTTCTGAGAAAGATAAACCCTCTCTATATGATGATTTGATTTGTGTGGAACATTCCCTGAGGTGAAAGAGCGAAAGTACACAGATATCCACTAGGTGCCAATCTAAAAGCAGGTCTCCATGTGTGATGCTTAATTTGTCACTGTCGTGGTTAACAGCTGAAATATCTTAATGTTCCCTTTGAAGTGTTATTTAGCTAGGAGAGAGAGAGAGGGAGGGAAGGCGGGAGAGAGAGAGAGGGGGGGAGAGAGAGAGAGAGAGAGAGAGAGAGAGAGAGAGAGAGAGAGAGAGAGAGAGAGAGAGAGAGAGAGAGAGAGAGAGAGAGAGAGAGGGGGGAGAGAGAGGGAGAGAGTGTGAGAGAGAGAGAGAGAGAGAGAGAGAGAGAGAGAGAGAGAGAGAGAGAGAGAGAGAGAGAGAAGGAGGGACGGAGGGACGGAGGGAGTTGCTCAGCAACACAACAAGACAGCTGCCCTCCTGCTCCAGGCAGCCATAAGAAGCGGTTGAAATCAAATGTAGGCTAC
This sequence comes from Coregonus lavaretus, assembly GCF_964263955.1. Lineage (NCBI taxonomy): Eukaryota > Metazoa > Chordata > Actinopteri > Salmoniformes > Salmonidae > Coregonus > Coregonus lavaretus. The sequence continues at coordinate 6,461 of NW_028165035.1, forward strand.
TGTAGATAGCTATATGTTGGTATTCAAGCTATGACCAAGACTTACCTCAGCTGTACTGTACCAAATATCATGTCTATATGATGTTTGTTATTTTCCCATTGGAGTAAGAAAGGAGTGTGACTAAACTGGGGGTAGTTTATCTGCATGGACCAAAATATAATTTGTTACTCCAAATGTGCTTTTCCTCTGAACATTTCCAACAGCCCCTGTTTTCACTATTTATATCTCCCCAGTCTGCTCCCTACTCCTCTGTAACTTTGACTGTAAGGGGCCTTCATTGAAGGGCTGGGTAGTAGCCTAGCGGTTAAGAGGCTTGGCCCAGCAACCGAAAGGTTGCTGGTTCGAATCCCCTTGAGCAATGCACTTAAACCTAATTGCTCCTGTAAGTCACTCTGGATAAGAACATCTGCTAAATGGCGAAAATGTAAGGAGGCAAGTGGGACACATTATCATACTATAATGCATACATCAATGCACACCCTTCCATAATGCCTCCTGTCACTGATACAAATCACAGCCATGACTTGTGGTGAAGCGGAGTGGTCCGCTCACCATGCGAAAAACATATTATTTTCACTTCACCTGGAACATTTTGAGCAGGGGGAATTAACTGCTGATACACTCCTAATACACACATACACACAGACACAGACACACACTAATATTTATCCGGTGTGTGTGTGTGTGTGCTTGTGTGTGTGTGTGTGTGTGTGTGTGTGTGTGTAGTGTGTCCGTGTGTATGTGTGGTGTGTGTGTGTGTGTGTGTGTGTTTGTGTGTGTGTGTGTGTGTGTGTGTGTGTGTTTGTGTTTGTGTTTGTATCAGATGTATTAGATTAGTAATACCCAGACAAATGAATGAAAGAATTGTCCCACCGCTCTGAGAATGAGAAACGAGGTCTAATCAGACTCTTCATTTTCATGGCACAACTAAATGAGGTCTCAACAAGTCTCTCCTCCCCACACTCCCCCCCCCCCCCCAGAGAAACCCCCAGAGAAACCCCTCAGAGAACCCCCCCAGAGAACCACACAGAGAACCCCCCCAGAGAACCACCCAGAGAACCCCCCCAGAGAAAACCCCCAGAGAACCACCCAGAGAAAAACCCCAGAGAAATCCCCCAGAGAAATCCCCCAGAGAAACCCCCCAGAGAAACCCCCCAGAGAAAACCTCCAGATTAACCCCCCAGAGAACCACCCAGAGAACCCCCCCCCCCCCCCCACCCACAGAAACCCCCCAGAGAAAACCTACAGAATATTTTAGAAACCTTTTACTGATCAATCTTTCATATGATTTAGCCAGACTTTACGCCTCGACTGAAATTGTAATATTACTTCTTGGCTATGACCTAATTTTCTCATTCTGAAAAGACGGCAAGGGATTGGTGCTGTTTCACGGCTACTCGATGTACACATTCATTTGTATTTTCATCATGTTGGCTTGACGATTAGCATGGCATGTAGCAATCAGAATGGATTTAGATTCTGGAGTGGAGGGTTAGCAACATTGTTGTGTGATTTGAATGAAAAGTGCTCTTTAACAGAAATACTGAAATTGATCACAAAATGACTAAATCGTTTCCTAGTTTTACAGCTACAAAGGCATTGTGTTCGTGATAACCAGTGGTGGAAAATATCTAAGTGACCTCAAACTTTTGAACGGCCCCGTGTAGCTCAGCTGGTAGAGCATCGCGCTTGCAACGCCAGGGTTGTGGGTTCATTTTCCACGGGGGGCCAGTATGAAAAATTTATGCACTAACTGTAAGTTGCTCTGGATAAGAGCGTCTGCTAAATGACAAAAATGTAAAAAGTATCCAATTGTCATACTTGAGTTAAAGCATAGATACCTTAACTTGAAAGTTACTCAAGTAAAAGGGAAGGTCAGCCAGTAAAATACTACTTGATTAAAAGTATTTGGTTTTAAATACACTTATGTATCAAAAGTTAATGTAAACGTATAAATCATTATAACTTGCTACATTTGCACACACTGTATATATATTTTCTGTTGTATTTTTGACTTTATGTTTTTTTACCCCATATGTAACTCTGTGTTGTTTTTATCGCACTGCTTTGCTTTATCTTGGCCAGGTCGCAGTTGTAAATGAGAACTTGTTCTCAACTGGCTTACCTGGTTAAATAAAGGTGAAATAAATAAAAAAACAAAAAATAAATAAAATTCCTTATATTAAGCAAACCAGTTTGGCACGATTTTCTTGTTTTTAAAATGTATGGATAGGCAGGGGCACAATCCAACACTCCTTCATCATTTACAAATGAAGCATGTGTGTTTAGTGAGTCTGCCAGATCAGAGGCAGTAGATGACCAGGGATGTTCTCTTGATAAGTTTGTGAATTGGACCATTCTCTTGTCCTGCGAGCCATTCAAAATGTAACGAGTACTTTTGGGTGTCAGGGAAAATGTATGGAGTAAAAAGTACAATATTTTCTTTAGGAATGTAGTGAAGTTGTCAAAAATATAAATAGTGAAGTACAGATAACCCAAAAAAAACTACTTAAATAGTACTTTAAAGTATTTTCACTTAAGTATTTTACACCACTGCTGATAACAGTGTAAATACCAACAGTAATTGATATAGAGAACATCAGCTAGCTGTCAATTCATTTGGAAGCTGAAAGAGAAAACATCAACAGCGTGTAGATAATAGTATGTGACGCATCATGATTCATAACCATAAGAGCAGTAATAAACCCACAGTAAAGGACAGCGTCCCAAATGGCACCCTATTCCCTGTTTAGTGCACTACTTTTAACCAGGGTCTGTATTGACCGGGGTGCCATTTGGGACGTAGTCTCTACAGCCTGAGTTCAGCGTAAATGGAACGTATTTAGAATATAATCTAGAATTTAAGCATGAGAACAGCATGCTATTCACCTGCTATTCGTTCTGGGTGGAGATCAAAGCAATGAAGGTGTGGCGGTGGTGTGTCTACAGATACGACATATTCTGACCTTGACTTAATTCCCTCACAATTCCACCAACTTTACGTGCGAGGTAAACATGAATAAGGTCGAGTGAACCTACCAGTTCCGAGTGGAAAAAGCATCTACTTTCTTTTTTTCCGAAAGAAATAACAGCATTCTCCATGCACTGTAATTTACAACTTGATGAGAGCTACTGATAAGAGCTATGTAAATTAGATTAAATTAATATAATAATAATGATAATGATAATTATTAATGATAATTAAAGTAATCCGTTTGGATAAGGGGATTGTAAATATAAATGACGATCTATTTGACCTTATAATCGCTGGAGACAAACGTGAAACCAGTCATATGGCAGCAAACTGAAGCATATCAACATATCAACTCTCCCACGGTAAAGTTTATGAAATGCTGTGCCATTATGCAGATTGTACAGCCTTTTAACTTGCAGGGATGGGCAATCTGGAATGTGTTAATTATAGGATACCCAGACTTTCTCTTTCCTATTTCTATCATGTTAAATATTAGCCACTATCAGTATCGACCGTCAGTAGGCCTAATAACAACACACATTCAACTGCTAATTTACTGTTAGTTC
>NW_028165035.1:15000-72500 GCF_964263955.1 Coregonus lavaretus
GGTTAGTAATGGAGTGTGTGTTGGGTAAGTAATGGAGTGTGTGTTGGGTAAGTAATGGAGTGTGTGTTGGGTAAGTAATGGAGTATGTTTTGGTTAAGTAATGGAGAGTGTACTGGTTAAGTAATGGATTGTGTGTTGGGTAAGTAATGGAGTGTGTGTTGGGTAAGTAATGGAGTGTGTGTTGGGTAAGTAATGGAGTGTGTGTTGGGTAAGTAATGGAGTGTGTGTTGGGTAAGTAATGGAGTGTGTGTTGGGTAAGTAATGGAGTGTGTGGGTAAGTAATGGAGTGTGTGTTGGGTAAGTAATGGAGTGTGTGTTGGGTAAGTAATGGAGTGTGTGTTGGGTAAGTAATGGAGTGTGTGGGTAAGTAATGGAGTGTGTGTTGGGTAAGTAATGGAGTGTGTGTTGGGTAAGTAATGGAGTGTGTGTTGGGTAAGTAATGGAGTGTGTGTTGGGTAAGTAATGGAGTGTGTGGGTAAGTAATGGAGTGTGTGTTGGGTAAGTAATGGAGTGTGTGTTGGGTAAGTAATGGAGTGTGTGTTGGGTAAGTAATGGAATGTGTGTTGGGTAAGTAATGGCACAGACAGACAGTCATTTAGCAGAATAAATAAAGCATTAGGGCTTAAATGAATGTCCATTACTCAGGCAGCGTTTACAGTAATCAGGCCTATTGCCTTAAATGAGGATGTATTTACTGAAGTGAAATGAAGTGTCCCTGTTAAGGTACATCACTGAGGGAGTGATACTGAGAAGAGACGAACACAACTGGGTTTGGCTATCTAACTTCAGGCATTGTACTGTGACTAGTTAGTAATGAGCAATTGCATTAAAATGTCAAACAGCATTTATGTGGTGTGAAGAAGTTATAAATATGATACGTTATATGGGACCTAATGTGAATAAAGAGGTGGCATTGCAAACTGGGGGGGGAAAAACCCTTCATATAAAGTGAGGGAAAAAAGTATTTGATCCCCTGCTGATTTTGTACATTTGCCCACTGACAAAGAAATGATCAGTCTATAATTTTAATGGTAGGTTTATTTGAACAGTGAGAGACAGAATAACAACAAAAAAATCCAGAAAAACGCATGTCAAAAATGTTATAAATTGATATGCATTTTAATGAGGGAAATAAGTATTTGACCCCCTCTCAATCAGAAAGATTTCTGGCTCCCGTGTCTTTTATACAGGTAACGAGCTGAGATTAGGAGCACACTATTAAAGGGAGTGCTCCTAATCTCAGCTTGTTACCTGTATAAAAGACACCTGTCCACAGAAGCAATCAATCAATCAGATTCCAAACTCTCCACCATGGCCAAGACCAAAGAGCTCTCCAAGGATGTCAGGGACAAGATTGTAGACCTAAACAAGGCTGGAATGGGCTACAAGACCATCGCCAAGCAGCTTGGTGAGAAGGTGACAACAGTGTGTGTGATTATTCGTAAATGGAAGAAACACAAAAGTACTGTCAATCTCCCTCGGCCTGGGGCTCCATGCAAGATCTCACCTCGTGGAGTTGCAATGATCATGAGAACGGTGAGCAATCAGCCCAGAATTACACGGGAGGATCTTGTCAATAATCTCAAGGCAGCTGGGACCATAGTCACCAAGAAAACAATTGGCAACACACTACGCCGTGAAGGACTGAAATCCTGCAGCGCACGCAAGGTTCCCCTGCTCAAGAAAGCACATATACAGGCCCGTCTGAAGTTCGCCAATGAACATCTGAATGATTCAGAGGAGAACTGGGTGAAAGTGTTGTGGTCAGATGAGACCAAAATGGTGCTCTTTGGCATCAACTCAACTCGCCGTGTTTGGAGGAGGAGGAATGCTGCCTATGACCCCAAGAACACCATCCCCACCGTCAAACATGGAGGTGGAAACATTATGCTTTGGGTGTGTTTTTCTGCTAAGGGGACAGGACAACTCCACCGCATCAAAGGGACAATGGACGGGGCCATGTACCATCAAATCTTGAGTGAGAACCTCCTTCCCTCAGCCAGGGCATTGAAAATGGGTCGTGGATGGGTATTCCAGCATGACAATGACCCAAAACACACGGCCAAGGCAACAAAGGAGTGGCTCAAGAAGAAGCACATTAAGGTCCTGGAGTGGCCTAGCCAGTCTCCAGACCTTAATCCCATAGAAAATCAGTGGAGGGAGCTGAAGGTTCGAGTTGCCAAACGTCAGCCTCGAAACCTTAATGATTTGGAGAAGATTGGGTGGGACAAAATCCCTCCTGAGATGTGTGCAAAACTGGTGGCCAACTACAAGAAACGTCTGACCTCTGTGATTGCCAACAAGGGTTTTGCAGAGGGGTCAAATACTTATTTCCCTCATTAAAATGCAAATCAATTTATAACATTTTTGACATGCGTCTTTCTGGATTTTTTTGTTGTTATTCTGTCTCTCACTGTTCAAATAAACCTACCATTAAAATTATAGACTGATCATGTCTTTGTCAGTGGGCAAACTTACAAAATCAGCAGGGGATCAAATACTTTTTTCCCTCACTGTAACTGTAACATGGACCTTCACTGAACCAACTTGTGCATGTGTCAATTCTGTTGATTCAACTCTACCCTCTTAATCAAATATAAATTTGATAGAAATTCTGAGAAAAGCTGAAAAAATCTCAAACCCAACCTCCACAACAGGACTTCTGTTACTGAGCAGAAGCCTTCATATGAGATACATGAGCTCATAGGAAGCTTTGGTCTTCATTAAACCCTGTCGAGAACACAAGTGGTTCCGTTTTCCCTTTATAGTGCACTACGTTTGACCAAGGCTCTGGTCAAATGTAGTGCAGTATAAAGGGAATGAGTTACCATTTGGGACACTCAAGACAGTACAAATTTAAACACAAGAGACACAGTACACATTTAAACACAAGAGACACAGTACACTTTTAAACACAAGAGACACAGTACACATTTAAACACAAGAGATAAGTACACATTTAAACACAAGAGATACAGTACACATTTAAACAAATCAATACATTACACATTTAAACACAAAATATACAGTATACATTTAACACAATAGACACAGTACACATTTAAACACAATAGATACAATACACATTTAAACACAAGAGATACAGTATACATCTAAACACAAGACATACAGTACACATTTAAACACGAGATACAGTACACATTTAAACACAAGAGATACAGTACACATTTAAACACAAGCGATACAGTATACATTTATACACAAGAGATACAGTACACATTTAAACACAAGAGATACAGTACACATTTAAAAACAAGAGATACACTCCACATTTAAACACAAGATATACAGTATACATTTAACACAATAGACACCGTACACATTTAAAAACAAGAGATACAATTTATATTTAACACAATAGACACAGTACACATTTAAACACAAGAGATACAATACACATTTAAACACAAGAGATACAGTACACATTTAAACACAATAGATACAGTATACATTTAAACACAATAGATACAGTATACATTTAAACACAAGACACATAGTACACATTTAAACACAAAATATACAGTATACATGTATACACAAGAGATACAGTACACATTTAAACACAAGTGATACAGTACACATTTAAACACAAGAGATACAAGAGAACAGTATACATTTAAACACAGGAGAGACAGTACACATTTAAAAACACAAGAGATACAGCACACATTTAAACACAAGAGATACAGTATACATTTAAACACAAGAGACACAGTACACATTTAAACACAAGATACACAGTACACATTTAAACACAAGAGTCACAGTATACATTTAAACACAAGAGATACAGTGCACATTTAAACACAAGAGACACAGTACACATTTAAACACAAGAGACCCCAGTACACATTTAAACAAAATAGATGCATTACACATTTAAACACAAGAGACACAGTACACATTTAAACACAAGAGATACAGTATAGATTTAAACACAAGATACATAGTACATACTTAAACACAAAAGATACAGTATACATGTATACACAAGAGATACAGTACACATTTAAACACAAGAGATACTGTGCACATTTAAACACAAGAGATACAGTGCACATTTAAACAAAAAAGACACAGTATACATGTATACACAGGAGACACAGTATACAGTTAAACACAAGAGACACAATACATATTTAAACACAATAGACACAGTATACATTTAAACAAAATATACACAGTATACATTTAAACACAAGAGACACAGTACACATTTAAACAAAAATGATGCATTACACATTTAAACACAAGAGACACAGTACACATTTAAACACAAGAGATACAGTATAGATTCAAACACAAGAAACATAGTACATATTTAAACACAATAGATACAGTATACATGTATACACAAGAGATACAGTATACATTTAAACACAAGCTATACAATACACATTTAAAAACAAGAGACACAGTACACATTTAAACACAAGAGATACTGTTCACATTTAAACACAAGAGATACAGTGCACATTTAAACAAAAAAGACACAGTATACATGTATACACAAGAGACACAATATACAGTTAAACACAGGAGACACAATACACATTTAAACACAATAGACACAGTATACATTTAAACAAAATATACACAGTATTAATTTAAACACAAGAGACACAGTACACATTTAAAAGCAAGAGATACAGTACACATTTAAACACAAAGATATAGCACACATTTAAACACAAGAGACACAGTACACATTTAAACACAATAGATACATTATAGATTTAAACACATGATGTACTGTACACAATTAAACACAAGAAATACAGTGCACATTTAAACAAAAGAGATACAGTGCACATTTAAACACAAGATACAGAGTATACATTTAAACACAATACACACAGTATACATTTAAACACAAAATACACAGTACACATTTAAACAAAAGAGACCCAGTACACATTTAAACAAAAGAGATGCATTACACATTTAAACACAAGAGACACAGTACACATTTAAACACAATAGATACAGTACACATTTAAACACAATAGATCCATTGCACATTTAAACACAAGATACAGAGTACACATTTAAACACAAGAGATACAGTACATATTTAAACACAAGAGATACAGTACACATTTAAACACAAGAGATACAGTACACATTTAAATACAAGAGATATAGTACACATTTAAACACAAGAGATGCAGTACACATTTAAACACAAGAGATACAAGAGAACATTATACATTTAAACAAAAGAGACACAGTACACATTTAAAAACTCAAGAGATACAGTACACATTTAAACAGAAGAGATACAATACACATTTAAACACAAGGGATACAGTACACATTTAAACACAAGAGATACAGTACACATTTAAACACAAGAGATACAGTACACATTTAAACACAAGAGATACAGTACACATTTAAATACAAGAGATACAGTAAACATTTAAACACAAGAGATACAGTACACATTTAAACACAAGATATACAAGAGAACAATATACATTTAAACAAAAGAGACACAGTACACATTTAAAAACTCAAGAGATACAGTACACATTTAAACACAAGAGATACAGTATACATTTAAACACAAGAGACACAGTATACATTTAAACACAAGTGAAACAGTACACATTTAAACACGAGACACAGTATACATTCAAACACAAGAGACACAGTACACATTTAAACACAATAGTCACTGTATACATTTAAACACAAATGATACAATACACATTTAAACACAAGAGATAAAGTGGACATTTAAACAAAAGAGACACAATACACATTTAAACACAAGAGACCCAGTACACATTTAAACACAAGCTATACAATACACATTTAAAAACAAGAGACACAGTACACATTTAAACACAAGAGATACAGTGCACATTTAAACAAAAAAGACACAGTATACATGTATACACAAGAGACACAATATACAGTTAAACACAAGAGACACAATACACATTTAAACACAATAGACACAGTATACATTTAAACAAAATATACACAGTATTAATTTAAACACAAGAGACACAGTACACATTTAAAAGCAAGAGATACAGTACACATTTAAACACAAATATATAGCACACATTTAAACACAAGAGACACAGTACACATTTAAACACAATAGATACATTATACATTTAAACACAAGATATACTGTACACATTTAAACACAAGAAATACAGTGCACATTTAAACAAAAGAGATACAGTGCACATTTAAACACAAGATACAGAGTATACATTTAAACACAATACACAGAGTATACATTTAAACACAAAAGACACAGTACACATTTAAACAAAAGAGACCCAGTACACATTTAAACAAAAGAGATGCATTACACATTTAAACACAAGAGACACAGTACACATTTAAACACAATAGATACAGTACACATTTAAACACAATAGATCCATTGCACATTTAAACACAAGATACAGAGTACACATTTAAACACAAGAGATACAGTACATATTTAAACACAATAGATACAGTACACATTTAAACACAAGAGATACGGTACACATTTAAATACAAGAGATACAGTACACATTTAAACACAAGATATGCAGTACACATTTAAACACAAGAGATACAAGAGAACAGTATACATTTAAACAAAAGAGACACAGTACACATTTAAAAACTCAAGAGATACAGTACACATTTAAACACAAGAGATACAATACACATTTAAACACAAGGGATACAGTACACATTTAAACACAAGATATACAGTACACATTTAAACACAAGAGATACAGTACACATTTAAACACAAGAGATACAGTACACATTTAAACACAAGAGATACAGTACACATTTAAATACAAGAGATACAGTAAACATTTAAACACAAGATATACAAGAGAACAATATACATTTAAACAAAAGAGACACAGTACACATTTAAAAACTCAAGAGATACAGTACACATTTAAACACAAGAGATACAGTATACATTTAAACACAAGAGACACAGTATACATTTAAACACAAGGAAACAGTACACATTTAAACACGAGACATAGTATACATTCAAACACAAGAGACACAGTACACATTTAAACACAAGAGTCACCTGTATACATTTAAACACAAATGATACAATACACATTTAAACACAAGAGATAAAGTGGACATTTAAACAAAAGAGACACAATACACATTTAAACACAAGAGACCCAGTACACATTTAAACAAAAGAGATGCATTACACATTTAAACACAAGAGACACAGTACATATTTAAACACAAGAGATACAGTATAGATTTAAACACAAGAGACATAGTACATATTTAAACACAAAAGATACAGTATACATGTATACACAAGAGATACAGTATACATTTAAACACAAGATATACAATACACATTTAAAAACAAGAGACACAGTACACATTTAAACACAAGAGATACTGTTCACATTTAAACACAAGAGATACAGTGCACATTTAATTACAAAAGACACAGTATACATTTATACACAAGAGACACAGTATACATTTAAACACAAGAGACACAGTACAAATTTAAACACAAGAGACACAGTACACATTTAAACACAAGAGACACAGTATACATTTAAACACAAGAAATACAGTACACATTTAAACATAAGAGATACAGTGCACATTTAAACACAAGATACACAGTATACATTTAAACACAAGATACACGGTATACATTTAAACACAAGAGACACAGTACACTTTTAAACACAAGAGACAGTATACATTTAAACACAAGATACACAGTAGACATTTAAACACAAGAGATACAGTACACATTTATACACAAGAGATACAGTGCACATTTAAACAAACACAAGATACACAGTAGACATTTAAACACAAGAGATACAGTACACATTTAAACACAATAGATAAAATACACATTTAAACCCAAGAGATACAGTACACATTTAAACACAAGAGATACAGTACACATTTAAACACCAGAGACACAGTACACATTTATACATAGTGATAAACGGTGAGAGAAATGAGATAACGAGTACAGGGCGGTTTCAGACAGTGTTTTCAATACGATAATAGATAATACTTCTACTATAAAGGGACTAGCTAGTCTAGGAGGAATATAACAGATCATTAAAACTTCATGGAAAGCTTTTTTAATGATACCAGTTCAAGGTCTGCCCTGCTTGATAGAGCAGAGGGACATACCTCTTGTGACAAGGACACACACACTCACAGGTGTGTGTCTGTGTCACTGTGTGTGCTTGCGTGTGATCCTGTTTTGACTGCTTTTTAATTAAGGGGAAGGTTACCAAGGTGAGCCTAGTTGAGGTGTCTGTATAGAGGAGAGGGGGGAGAGAGAGAGAGGGTGTGAGAGAGGGTGAGAGAGAGAGAAGGTGAGAGAGAGAGAGAGAGAGAGAGAGCGAGAGAGAGAGAGAGAGAGAGAGAGAGAGAGAGAGAGAGAGAGAGAGAGAGAGAGAGAGAGAGAGAGAGAGACAGAGAGAGAGAGAGAGAGAGAGAGAGAGAGAGAGAGAGAGAGAGACAGAGAGAGAGAGAGAGAGCGAGAGAGAGAGAGAGAGAGGAAGGAAAGGGGGATAGAGGATGGTAGACTTACACTCTATCTATACTGAACACAAATATAAACGCAACATGCAACAATTTCAAAGATTTTACTGAGTTACAGTTCATATAAGGAAATCAGTCAATTGAAATAAATCCTTTAGGCGATAATCCATGGACTTCACATGACTGGGAACACAGATATGCATCTGTTGGTCACAGATACCTTTTTAAAAAAGGTAGGGGCGTGGATCAGAAAACCACTCCTTCGCACAGAGTTGATCAGGATGTTGATTGTGGCCTGTGGAAAGTTGTCTCACTCTTCTTCAATGGCTGTGCGAAATTGCTGGATATTGGCGTGAAATGGAACACGCTGTCGAACACATCAATCCAGAGCATCCCAAACATGCTCAATGGGTGATATGTCTGGTGAGTATGCAGGCCATGGAAGAACTGGGACATTTTCAGCTTCCAGGAATTGGGTACAGATCCTTGCCACATGGGGCCGTGCATTATCATGCTGAAACATGAGGTGATGGCGGCGGATGAATGGCACGACAATGGGCCTCAGGATCTCGTCACGGTATCTCTGTGCATTCAAATTGCAATCGATAAAATGCAATTGTGTTTATTGTCTGTAGTTTATGCCTGCCCATACTATAACCCCACCGCCACCATGGAGCAATCTGTTCACAACGTTTACATCAGCAAACCATTCACCCACACAACGCCATACATGTGGTCTGCGTTTGTGAGGCCGGTTTGAACATTCTGCCAAATTCTCTAAAACTACGTTGGAGGTGGCTTAATTAACATTCAATTCTCTGGCAACAGCTCTGGTGGACATTCCTGCGGTCAGCATGCCAATTGCACGCTCCCTGAAAACTTGAGACATCTGTGGCATTGTGTTGTGTGACAAAACTGCACATATTAGATTGGACTTTTATTGTCCCTAGCACAAAGTGCACCTGTGTAATGATCATGCTGTTTAATCAGCTTCTTGATATGCCACATCTGTCAGGTGGATGGATTAACTTGGCAAAGGACAAATGCTCACTAACAGGGATGTAAACAAATGTGTGCACAAACTTTGAGAGAAATAAGCTTTTTGTGTGTATGGAACATTTCTGGGATATTTTATTTCAGTTCATGAAACGTGGGACCAACACTTTACATGTTGCGTTTATATTTTGTTCAGTGTAGAACCAATAAGTGTTCTTCGGCTGTCCCCATAGGAAACCCTTTGAATAACCCTGTTTGGTTCCAGGTAGAACCCTTTTTGTTCTACATGGAACACAGAAGAGTTCTACCTGGAACCAAAAAGAGTTCTACCTGGAACCAAAAAGGTTTGAGTATCTTTGAAGAAAGGCTTGGTTCATTTGGCATCTTCTTGTTAACTCTCAATCAGCTCTCTGTTTTGTCCTCAATTATGAGAATGTTATTGCCTGTGTCCCAAATGCCCAAATGGCACCCTATTCCCTGTAGGGCACTACTTTAAACCAGAGCCCAGTGCCCTATCTAGGGATTAGGGTGCCATTTGGGACGCCTTTGATTTTAGAATCACAATCCTTATTTAATATGCTGTACCCTCAATGAGGGTTAGCCAAAGTAGGTTGAGTTTAAGTGCTGTTCCCTCCACGGAGGTTTAGTCAAATTAGCGCTTGTTTTAAAATGCTGTTCCCTCCACGGAGGTTTAGTCAAATTAGCGCTTGTTTTAAAATGCTGTTCCCTCCACGGAGGGTTAGCCAAATGAGCTCTTGTTTTAGAGCAGAATTATGGTGCGTTTTCATCTCTGTCTTCCCTCTTAGTCTAATCTAAATCAAGTACCGGAGTGGGAATTCCGTGTAGGACTAGTATACCCACTATTAAATTATAGAAGGTGCAACACTCCACAGCAAGGGCACAGTGAAATGTAGAGGAGGTGATTTGGTGAAACACGCCGGCATGATGAGTAACCTTGTCTTAGACATGAAGATTTGTGTTAGCTTCCCAGTCAGTCACATTTGATTCAAGTCAATAAAATAGTTCATATTAATGTTATCTAGGAGTAAGCACTGTAATCCGGCTTGAAGAACCATTTACATTTACATTTTAGTCATTTAGCAGACGCTCTTATCCAGAGCGACTTACAGTTAGTGCATACATATATTTTTTTTTCATACCCCCTGTGGAAATCGAACCCACAACCCTGACGTTGCAAACGCCATGCTCTATCAACTGAGCTACATCCCTGCCGGCCATTCCCTCCCCTACCCTGGACGACGCTGGGCCAATTGCACGCCGCCCCATGGGTCATCATCTCTGTCCAACCCACAGAACCAACATTCTGTCTGTTGCATGGTGTTTTCCTCCTCAGATGGAAGTGCAACCTGAACGTCACTCTTACAGAAGATAATTTGTGTTCAATGACTTCTCTGGCTATGAATAAAGGTGAAATAAATAAGATTGTGTTGTTTTTTCCCCCTCCCTCCTCAGGTGTAAGTGTAACCTGCACTCCAACAGCTGTGTGTTTGACAAGGACAAGGGGAAGCTGGGGTGTGAGTGTGAACACAACACAACAGGTCCAGACTGCGGCCGCTGTAAGAGACACTACCACGGACGACCCTGGAGCGTCGGGTCCTACCTGCCCATCCCCAAAGGAACTGCTAATATCTGTGAGTAGACTACGTCTCTATGTATCTAAAAACCAATCATGGAAAAAGTTTCACTCGTTCAACAGGTGCTAATCAATAAGAAAAGAATGATATATGAAGCATGTGGGCTTTTCGTCAGTCTTGGAGGAGATTTCTGTCTCATCTGTCAGTTCCCAGGTCTAGGCCAGGGGACTCGTTTCCTTAATACATCTAATGCAGGCTAACCCCAGGCTAACACCAGGGAAGCTAACTCTAGGGAAGCTAGCTGAGGTATAAGGCGCTATAGCCAGCCCAACACTGAGGGATAATGTGCTATAGCCAGCAGAGGGATAAGGTGCTATAGCCAGCCCAGCACTGAGAGATAGGGTAGTATAACCAGCCCAACGCAGGGAGAAGGTACTATAGCCAGCCCAACACTGAGGGATAATGTGCTATAGCCAGCAGAGGGATAAGGTGCTATAGCCAGCCCAACACTGAGGGATAGGGTAGTATAACCAGCCCAACACAGGGATAAGGTACTATAGCCAGTCCAACACTGAGGGATAAGGTGCTATAGCCAGCCCAACACTGAGGGATAGGGTTGTATAACCAGCAGAGGGATACAGTGCTACAGTCAGCCAAACACTGAGGGATAAGGTACTATAAACAGCTGAAGGATAAGTGCTATAGCCAGCCCAACACTGAGGGATTGGGTAGTATAACCAGCCCAACACAGGGAGAAGGTACTATAGCCAGCCCAACATTGAGGGATAATGTGCTATAGCCAGCAGAGGGATAAGGTGCTATAGCCAGCAGAGGGATAAGGTGCTATAGCCAGTCCAACACTGAGGGATAAGGTGCTATAGCCAGCCCAACACTGAGAGATAGGGTAGTATAACCAGCCCAACACAGGGAGAAGGTACTATAGCCAGTCCAACACTGAGGGATAAGGTGCTATAGTCAGCCATACACTGAAGGATAAGGTGCTATAACCAGCACTGAGGGATAAGGTGCTATGATCAGCCCAACACTGATGAGCAAGGTGCTATAGCCAGCCCAACACTGTGGGATAAGGTGCTATAACCAGCATAACACTAAGGGATAAGGCATTACAACAAGCCCAACACTGAGGGATAAGATACTATAGCTAGCCCAACATTGAGGGATAAGTTGATTTGGCTAGCCCAACACTGAGGAATAAGGTGCTATAGCCAACCAAGTGATAAGGTGCTATAGCCAACCCAACACTGATGGATAAGATGCGGTAGCAAACCAAGTGATAAGGTGCTATAGCCAGCCCAACACTGAGGGATAAGGTGCTATAGCCAGCTGAGGGATAAGGTGCTATAGCCAGCCCAACACTAAGGGATAAGGTATTATATGTAGAGCAACAATTCTTTTTTTCAGATCCTCAGAGAGTTCTTTGCCATGAGGTGCCATGTTGAACTTCCAGTGACCAGTATGAGGGAGTGTGAGAGCGATTTAACACACCTGCTCCCCATTCACACCGGAGACCTTGTAACACTAATGACCACGGGGAGGGAAAATGGCTAATTGGTCCCAATTTGGACATTTTCATTTAGGGTGTACTCACCTTTGTTGTCAGCGGTTTAGACATTAATGGTTGTGTGTTGTGTTATTTTACATTTACATTACATTTACGTCATTTAGCAGACACTCTTATCCAGAGCGACTTACAAATTGGTGCATTCACCTTATAGCCAGTGGGATAACCACACCATGTATTCTTTTTTTTTTTGGGGGGGGGGGGGTAAGGGGGGGTAGAAGGATTACTTTATCCTATCCCCGGTATTCCTTAAAGAGGTGGGGTTTCAAGTGTCTCCGGAAGGTGGTGAGTGACTCCGCTGTCTTGGCGTCATGAGGGAGCTTGTTCCACCATTGGGGTGCCAGAGCAGCGAACAGTTTTGACTGGACTGAGCGGGAACTGTGCTTCCGCAGAGGTAAGGGGGCCAGCAGGCCAGAGGTGGATGAACGCAATGCCCTCGTTTGGGTGTAGCGACTGATCAGAGCCTGAAGGTACGGAGGTGCCGTTCCCCTCACAGCTCCGTAGGCAAGCACCATGGTCTTGTAGCAGATGCGAGCTTCAACTGGAAGGTCAGTTCCAGTACCATATTTACAATGTGCAGGGATACTGGAGTGATAGAGATAGATATGTATAGGGGTAAGGTGACTAGGCATCAGGATATATGATAAACAGAGTAGCAGCAGCTTGTATACTGTTTGTACAGTTGAAGTCGGAAGTTTACATACACTTAGGTTGGAGTCATTAAAACTTGTTTTTCAACCACTCCGCAAATTTCTTGTTAATGTACTTTGTGCATGACACAAATAATTTTTCCAACAATTGTTTACAGACAAATTATTTCACTTATAATTCACTGTATCACAATTCCAGTGGGTCAGAAGTTTACATACGCTAAGTTGACTGTGCCTTTAAAAAGCTTGGGAAATTCCAGAAAATGATGTCATGGCTTTAGAAGCTTCTGAGAAGCTAATTGACATAATTTGAGTCAATTGGAGGTGTACCTGTGTATGTATTTCAAGGCCTACCTTCAAACTCAGTGCCTCCTTGCTTGACATCATGGGAAAATCAAAAGAAATCCGCCAAGACCTCAGAAAAACAAATGTAGACCTCCACAAGTCTGGTTCATCCTTGGGAGCAATTTCCAAACGCCTGAAGGTACCATGTTCATCTGTACAAACAATAGTATGCAAGTATAAACACCATGGGACCACGCAGCCGTCATACCGCTCAGGAAGGAGATGCGTTCTGTCTCCTAGAGATGAACGTACTTTGGTGCGAAAAGTGCATATCAATCACAGAAGAACAGCAAAGGACCTTGTGAAGATGCTGGAGGAAACAGGTACAAAAGTATCTATATCCACAGTAAAACGAGTCCTATATCGACATAACCTGAAAGGTCAATCAGCAACGAAGAAGCCACTGCTCCAAAACCACCATAAAAAAGCCAGACTACGGTTTGCAACTGCACATGGGGACAAAGATCGTACTTGCAAATGGGTCTTCCAAAATGACAATGACCCCAAACATACTTCCAAAGTTGTAGCAAATGGCTTAAGGACAACATAATCAAGGTATTGGAGTGGCCATCACAAAGCCCTGACCTCAATCCTATAGAAAATGTGTTGGGCAGAACTGAAAAAGCATTTGCGAGCAAGGAGAACTACAAACCTGACTCAGTTACACCAGCTCTGCCAGGTGGAATGGGCCAAAATTCACCCAACTTATTGTGGGAAGCTTGTGGAAGGCTACTCGAAACGTTTGACCCAAGTTAAGAAATGTAATGGCAATGCTACCAAATACTAAATGAGTGTATGTAAACTTCTGACCCACTGGGAATGTGATGAAAGAAATAAAAGCTGAAATAAATCATTCTCTCTACTATTATTCTGACATTTCACATTCTTAAAATAAAGTGGTGATCCTAACTGACCTAAGACAGGGATTTTTTACTAGGATTAAATGTCAGGAATTGTGAAAAACTGAGTTTAAATGTATTTGGCTAAGGTGTATGCAAACTTCCGACTTCAACTGTATGTGTGAGTGTCTTTGTGCGTGTGTATAGAGTCAGTATAAATATGTGTGCATGTTTTCTGTGTGTGAGCAAATTAAGTGAGTTTGTGTGTGTGTGTGTGTGTGTGTGTGTGTGTGCGCGCGTGTGCATTCACATGCTTGTGTGTGTGCCTCCATACCAATGTGTGTGTGCTCTAAGGAGATATGGCTTGATTTCCCCCTGCGCTCCTCCCTAGCTCCTCCAGTTAGGAGTCTCTCTGCCATATTTTTTTTTTTTTTTGTCATTTAGCAGATGCTCTTATCCAGAGCGACTTACAGGAGCAATTAGGGTTAAGTGCCTTGCTCAAGGGCACACCGACAGATTTTTCACCTAGTTGGCTCAGGGATTAGAACCAGCGACCTTTCGGTTACTGGCACAACGCTCTTACCCACTAAGCTACCTGCCAGAGACCAGACGGCTAGCTGCCCTCTCTCTCAGATGGACAGGCCGTTATTTAAAACAGCCAACCCTCGGACTCATCTGCACTGAACGGATGAAACCCCAGACCCAGTCTCCATATGCTCCATATCAACAGCAATATTACACACTGGTTTGGAGAAAGACAGAATGCAATAATGTTGCATATGCCACCCTGGCATTATTACATAATAATATAATGATATAATAATATCACAGGAAGTTGAATAGGTTTAGTTATTTGTTATTGTCTCATAAGTGAAGGGTGAGAATATCCTGCATCCCAAATGGTACCCTATTCCCTACATAGTGCACTACTTTTGACCAGAGCCCTATGAGCCCTGGTAGTGCACTATGTAGTGAATAGGGTACCATTTGGGATCTAACCTATAGGATACAACATGGGGCATTCCATGCATTTCCCCATGCAGCAACCAACGCAACGGCTCATATTTCCTGCTAGGATATTAACCATACGGTCCTTGAAGACAGATTTGCTGAATGTGCAGAATTTAATTATAGTTTAATAGCGCTTGATCTGTCATCAAGTCATCCTCTTCAGTCACAATGGTAATGCGTCTCCTAGTGACAGACGGGGTATTAGATTTTACGTATTTCATATTAAGGACCCTATATATATAAAGATGCATAGCTGTACGTGACCCTCCATGTAATAATCTAAGGGAAAGGAGGCTGTCTGTTGCTAGGGGCCCTGAGCGGTCAGGATGAAAGGGCTGAAGTATGGACCAGAATATATCTACAGCATCATATACTTTAGATATAGGCACACACTAAATCATCAAAAGTATGTGGACACCTGCTCGTCGAACATCTCATTCCAAAATCATGGGCATTAATATGGAGATGGTCCCCCCCTTTGCTGCTATGACAGCATCCACTCTTCTGGGAAGGCTTTCAAATGAAAATCAAATTGTATTTGTCACATGTGCCGAAATGCTTACTTACAAGCCCTTAACCAACAATGCAGTTTTAAGAAAAATAAGAGTTAAGAAAATATTTACTAAATATACTAAAGTAAAAAAATAAAAAATAACAATAACAGAACAATAACGAGGCCGGGGTACTGGTACAGAGTCAATATACAGGCTATATACAGCTATATACAGGGGGTACCGGTACAGAGTCAATATACAGGCTATATACAGCTATATACAGGGGGGACCGGTACAGAGTCAATATACAGGCTATATACAGCTATATACAGGGGGGACCGGTACAGAGTCAATATACAGGCTATATACAGCTATATACAGGGGGGACCGGTACAGAGTCAATATACAGGCTATATACAGCTATATACAGGGGGGACCGGTACAGGGTCAATATACAGGCTATATACAGCTATATACAGGAGGTACCGGTAAAGAGTCAATATACAGGCTATATATAGCTATATACAGGGGGGACCGGTACAGAGTCAATATACAGGCTATATACAGGGGGGACCGGTACAGAGTCAATATACAGGCTATATACAGCTATATACAGGGGGTACCGGTACAGAGTCAATATACAGGCTATATACAGGGGATACCGGTACAGAGTCAATATACAGGCTATATACAGCTATATACAGGGGGTACCGGTACAGAGTCAATATACAGGCTATATACAGCTATATACAGGGGGGACCGGTACAGAGTCAATATACAGGCTATATACAGCTATATACAGGAGGTACCGGTACAGAGTCAATATACAGGCTATATACAGTGGGGACCGGTACAGAGTCAATATACAGGCTATATACAGCTATATACAGGGGGTACCGGTACAGAGTCAATATACAGGCTATATACAGCTATATACAGGGGGGACCGGTACAGAGTCAATATACAGGCTATATACAGGGGGGACCGGTACAGAGTCAATATACAGGCTATATACAGCTATATACAGGGGGTACCGGTACAGAGTAAATATACAGGCTATATACAGCTATATACAGGGGGTACCGGTACAGAGTCAATATACAGGCTATATACAGCTATATACAGGGGGTACCGGTACAGAGTCAATATACAGGCTATATACAGCTATATACAGGGGGGACCGGTACAGAGTCAATATACAGGCTATATACAGCTATATACAGGGGGGACCGGTACAGAGTCAATATACAGGCTATATACAGCTATATACAGGGGGGACCGGTACAGAGTCAATATACAGGCTATATACAGCTATATACAGGGGGGACCGGTACAGAGTCAATATACAGGCTATATACAGGCTATATACAGGGGGGACCGGTACAGAGTCAATATACAGGCTATATACAGCTATATACAGGGGGGACCGGTACAGAGTCAATATACAGGCTATATACAGCTATATACAGGGGGTACCGGTACAGAGTCAATATACAGGCTATATACAGCTATATACAGGGGGTACCGGTACAGAGTCAATATACAGGCTATATACAGCTATATACAGGGGGTACCAGTACAGAGTCAATATACAGGCTATATACAGGAGGGACCGGTACAGAGTCAATATACAGGCTATATACAGCTATATACAGGGGGTACCGGTACCGAGTCAATATACAGGCTATATACAGCTATATACAGGGGGTACCGGTACCAAGTCAATATGCAGGGGGTACCGGTACAGAGTCAATATAAAGGCTATATACAGCTATATACAGGGGGTACCGGTACCGAGTCAATATGCAGGGGGTACCGGTACCGAGTCAATATACAGCTATATACAGGAGGTACCGGTACCGAGTCAATAGGCAGGGGGTACCGGTACCGAGTCAATATACAGGCTATGTACAGCTATATACAGGGGTACCAGTACCGAGTCAATATACAGCTATATACAGGAGGTACCGGTACCGAGTCAATATGCAGGGGGTACCGGTACCGAGTCAGTATACAGCTATATACAGGAGGTACCGGTACCGAGTCAATATACAGGTATATACAGCTATATACAGGGGGTACCGGTACAGAGTCAATATACAGGCTATATACAGGGGGTACCAGTACCGAGTCAATATACAGCTATATACTGCTATATACAGGGGGTACCGGTACAGAGTCAATATACAGGCGATATACAGCTATATACAGGGGGTACCGGTACCGAGTCAATATGCAGGCTATATACAGGGGGTACTGGTACCGAGTCAATATACAGGGGGTACCGGTACCGAGTGAATATACAGGGGGTACCGGTACCGAGTCAATATACAGGGGGTACCGGTACCGAGTGAATATGCAGGCTCTATACAGGGGGTACCGGTACTGAGTCAATATGCAGGCTATATACAGGGGGTACCGGTACCGAGTCAGTGTGCGGGGCTACAGGATAATCCAGGTAATAACGAGGCTATATACAGGGGGTACCGGTACCGAGTCAGTGTGCGGGGGCACAGGTTGGTTAAGGTAATAACGAGGCTTTATACAGGGGGTACCGGTACCGAGTCAGTGTGCGGGGGCACAGGTTGGTCAAGGTAATAACGAGGCTATATACAGGGGGTACCGGTACCGAGTCAATATGCAGGCTATATACAGGGGGTACCTTTTCCGAGTTAGTGTGCGGGGCTACAGGTTAATCCAGGTAATAACGAGGCTATATACAGGGGGTACCGGTACCGAGTCAGTGTGCGGGGCTACAGGTTAATCCAGGTAATAACGAGGCTATATACAGGGGGTACCGGTACCAAGTCAGTGTGCTGGGGTACAGGTTGGTCAAGGTAATTGAGGTAATATATACAGTTGAAGTCGAATGTTTACATACATTTAGGTTGGAGTCATTACAACTTGTTTTTCAACCACTCCACAAATTTATTTTTAACAAACTATAGTTTTGGCAAGTCGGTTAGGACATCTACTTTGTACATGACACAACTAATTTTTCCAACAATTGTTTACAGACAGATAATTTCACTTAGAATTCACTGTATCATAATTCCAGTGGGTCAGAAGTTTACATACACTAAGTTGACTGTGCCTTTAAACAGCTTGGAAAATTCCAAAAAAATGATGTCATGGCTTTAGAAGCTTCTGATAGGCTAATTAACATAATTTGAGTCAATTGGAGGTGTACCTGTGGATGTATTTCAAGGCCTACCTTCAAACACAGTGCCTCTTTGCTTGACATCATGGGAAAATCAAAAGAAATCAGCCAAGACCTCAGAAGAATAATTGTAGACCTCCACAAGTCTGGTTCATCCTTGGGAGCAATTTCCAAACGCCTGAAGGTACCACGTTCATCTGTACAAACAATAGTACGCAAGTATAAACACCATGGGACCACGCAGCCGTCATACTGCTCAGGAAGGAGACGCGTTCTGTCTCCTAGAGATTAACGTACTTTAGTGCGAAAAGTGCAAATCAATCCCAGAACAACAGCAAAGGACCTTGTGAAGATGCTGGAGGAAACAAAAGTATATATATCCACAGTAAAACAAGTCCTATATCGCCATAACCTGAAAGGCCGCTCAGCAAGGAAGAAGCCACTGCTCTAAAACCGCCATAAAAAAGCCAGACTGCAGTTTGCAACTGCACATGGGGACAAAGATCGTACTTTTTGGAGAAATGTCCTCTGGTCTGATGAAACAAAAATAGAATGGTTTGGCCATAATGACCATCGTTATGTTTGGAGGAAAAAGGGGGCCGCTTGCAAGCCGAAGAACACCATCCCAACCGTGAAGCACGGGGGTGGCAGCATCATGCTGTGGGGGTGCTTTGCTGCAGGAGGGACTGGTGCACTTCACAAAATAGATGGCATCATGAGGAAGGAAAATTATGTGGATATATTGAAGCAACATCTCAAGACATCAGTCAGGAAGTTAAAGCTTGGTCGCAAATGGTCTTCCAAATGGACAATGACCCCAAGCATAACTCCAAAGTTGTGGCAAAATGGCTTAAGGACAACAAAGTCAAGGTATTGAAGTGGCCATCACAAAGCCCTGACCTCAATCCTATAGAAAATGTGTGGGCAGAACTGGAAAAGCGTGTGCGAGCAAGGAGGCCTACAAACCTGACTCAGTTACACCAGCTCTGTCAGGAGGAATGGGCCAAAATTCACCCAACTTATTGTGGGAAGCTTGTGGAAGGCTACCCGAAACGTTTGACCCACGTTAAAAAATTTAAAGGTAATGCTACCAAATAATAATTGAGTGTATGTAAACTTCTGACCCACTGGGAATGTGATGAAAGAAATAAAAGCTGAAATAAATCATTCTCTCTACTATTAATCTGACATTTCACATTCTTAAAATAAAGTGGTGATCCTAACTGACCTAAGACAGGGAATTTTTACTAGAATTAAATGGCAGGAATTGTGAAAAACTGAGTTTAAATGTATTTGGCTAAGGTGTATGTAAACTTCCGACTTCAACTGTACATGTAGGTACGGGTAAAGTGACTATGCATAGATAATAAACAGCGAGTAGCAGCAGAGTAAAAAAAAGAGGGTCAATGCAAATAGTCTGGGTAGCCATTTGATTAACTGTTCAGCAGTCTTATGGCTTCGCGGTAGAAGCTTTTAAGAAGCCTTTTGGACCTAGACTTGGCGCTCCGGTACCGCTTACCGTGCGGTAGCAGAGAGAACAGTCTATGACTAGGGTGGCTGGAGTCTTTGGCAATTTGTAGGGCCTTCCTCTGACACCGCCTGGTATAGAGGTCCTGGATGGCAGGAAGCTTGGCCCCAGTGATGTACTGGGCCGTACACACTACCCTTTGTAGCACCTTGCGGTCGGAGGCCAAGCAGTTGCCATACCAGGCAGTGATACAACCAGTCAGGATGCTCTCGATGGTGCAGCTGTAGAACTGTTTGAGGATCTGAGGACTTATGCCATATCTTTTCAGTCTCCTTAGGGGGAATAGGTGCCCTCTTCACGACTGTCTTGGTGTGAAGCGGGCACTGATAGAACTGATAGCCCGGGTACGATCCCAGGCTGTGTCGCAGCCGGCCGCGACCGGGACACCCATTTGGAGGTGCACAATTGGCCCAGTGTTGTCCGGGTAAGGGGAGGGTTTGGCCGGCCGGGATGTCCTTGTCCCATCGCGCTCTAGTGACTCCTTGTCACTAGAGCACGTGGCGTGCCGGGCGCATGCACGCTGACTTCGGTCGCCAGCTGTACGGTGTTTCCTCCGACACAATGGTGCGGCTGGCTTCCGGGTTAAGCGAGCAGGGTCATGTTTCGGAGGACTCATGGCTCTCGACCTTCGCCTCTCCCAAGTCCGTACCGGAGTTGCAGTGACGGGACAAGACTGTAACTACAAATTGGATATCACAAAATTGGGAAGAAAAGGGTGAAAAAGTAATAAAAAATAAAATAAAAAAACTGATAGAACTGTAGGGTTTGATACAACTGATAGAACTGTAGGGTTTGATAGAACTGATAGAACTGATAGAACTGTAGGGTTTGATAGAACTGATAGAACTGATAGAACTGATAGAACTGTAGGGTTTGATAGAACTGATAGAACTGATAGAACTGTAGGGTTTAATAGAACTGATAGAACTGATAGAACTGATAGAACTGATAGAACTGATAGAACTGTAGGGTTTAATAGAACTGATAGAACTGATAGAACTGATAGAACTGATAGAACTGATAGAACTGTAGGGTTTAATAGAACTGATAGAACTGATAGAACTGATAGAACTGATAGAACTGATAGAACTGTAGGGTTTAATAGAACTGATAGAACTGATAGAACTGTAGGGTTTAATAGAACTGATAGAACTGATAGAACTGATAGAACTGATAGAACTGTAGGGTTTAATAGAACTGATAGAACTGTAGGGTTTAATAGAACTGATAGAACTGATAGAACTGATAGAACTGATAGAACTGATAGAACTGATAGAACTGTAGGGTTTAATAGAACTGATAGAACAGATAGAACTGATAGAACTGTAGGGTTTAATAGAACTGATAGAACTGTAGGGTTTAATAGAACTGATAGAACTGATAGAACTGATAGAACTGATAGAACTGTAGGGTTTAATAGAACTGATAGAACTGTAGGGTTTAATAGAACTGATAGAACTGATAGAACTGATAGAACTGATAGAACTGATAGAACTGATAGAACTGATAGAACTGATAGAACTGTAGGGTTTAATAGAACTGATAGAACTGATAGAACTGATAGAACTGATAGAACTGATAGAACTGATAGAACTGATAGAACTGTAGGGTTTAATAGAACTGATAGAACTGATAGAACTGATAGAACCGATAGAACTGATAGAACCGATAGAACTGATATAACTGTAGGGTTTGATAGAACTGATAGAACTGATAGAACTGATAGAACTGTAGGGTTTGATAGAACTGATAGAACTGATAGAACTGATATAACTGATAGAACTGTAGTGTTTGATAGAACTGATAGAACTGATAGAACTGATAGAACTGATAGAACCGATAGAACTGTAGGGTTTGATAGAACTGATAGAACTGATAGAACTGATATAACTGATAGAACTGTCGTGTTTGATAGAACTGATAGAACTGATAGAACTGATAGAACTGATAGAACTGATAGAACTGTAGGGTTTAATAGAACTGATAGAACTGATAGAACTGATAGAACTGATAGAACTGATAGAACTGATAGAACTGATAGAACTGTAGGGTTTGATAGAACTGATAGAACTGTAGGGTTTAATAGAACTGATAGAACTGATAGAACTGATAGAACTGATAGAACTGATAGAACTGATAGAACTGATAGAACTGTAGGGTTTGATAGAACTGATAGAACTGATAGAACTGATAGAACAGATAGAACTGATAGAACTGATAGAACTGATAGAACTGTAGGGTTTGATAGAACTGATAGAACTGATAGAACTGTAGGGTTTAATAGAACTGATAGAACTGTAGGGTTTAATAGAACTGATAGAACTGTAGGGTTTGATAGAACTGATAGAACTGATAGAACTGATAGAACTGTAGGGTTTGATAGAACTGATAGAACTGATAGAACTGATAGAACTGATAGAACTGATAGAACTGATAGAACTGTAGGGTTTAATATAACTGATAGAACTGATAGAACTGATAGAACTGATAGAACTGTAGGGTTTGATAGAACTGATAGAACTGATAGAACTGTAGAACTGATAGAACTGATAGAACTGTAGGGTTTAATATAACTGATAGAACTGTAGGGTTTAATAGAACTGATAGAACTGATAGAACTGATAGAACTGATAGAACTTATAGAACTGATAGAACTGATAGAACTGTAGGGTTTAATATAACTGATAGAACTGTAGGGTTTAATATAACTGATAGAACTGTAAGGTTTGATAGAACTGTAGGGTTTAATAGAACTGATAGAACTGATAGAACTGATAGAACTGTAGGGTTTAATAGAACTGATAGAACTGATAGAACTGATAGAACTGATAGAACTGTAGGGTTTGATAGAACTGATAGAACTGATAGAACTGTAGAACTGATAGAACTGATAGAACTGTAGGGTTTAATATAACTGATAGAACTGTAGGGTTTAATAGAACTGATAGAACTGATAGAACTGATAGAACTGATAGAACTTATAGAACTGATAGAACTGATAGAACTGTAGGGTTTAATATAACTGATAGAACTGTAGGGTTTAATATAACTGATAGAACTGTAAGGTTTGATAGAACTGTAGGGTTTAATATAACTGATAGAACTGTAAGGTTTGATATAACTGTAGGGTTTAATAGAACTGATAGAACTGATAGAACTGATAGAACTGATAGAACTGTAGGGTTTAATAGAACTGATAGAACTGATAGAACTGATAGAACTGATAGAACTGTAGGGTTTGATAGAACTGATAGAACTGATAGAACTGATAGAACTGTAGGGTTTAATAGAACTGATAGAACTGTAGGGTTTAATATAACTGATAGAACTGTAAGGTTTGATAGAACTGATAGAACTGTAGGGTTTAATAGAACTGATAGAACTGTAGGGTTTGATAGAACTGATAGAACTGATAGAACTGATAGAACTGATAGAACTGATAGAACTGATAGAACTGATAGAACTGTAGGGTTTAATAGAACTGATAGAACTGATAGAACTGATAGAACTGATAGAACTGATAGAACTGATAGAACTGATAGAACTGATAGAACTGTAGGGTTTAATAGAACTGATAGAACTGATAGAACTGATAGAACTGATAGAACTGATAGAACTGATAGAACTGTAGGGTTTAATAGAACTGATAGAACTGATAGAACTGATAGAACTGATAGTACTGATAGAACTGTAGGGTTTAATAGAACTGATAGAACTGATAGAACTGATAGAACTGATAGAACTGATAGAACTGATAGAACTGTAGGGTTTAATAGAACTGATAGAACTGATAGAACTGATAGAACTGATAGAACTGATAGAACTGTAGGGTTTAATAGAACTGATAGAACTGATAGAACTGATAGAACTGATAGAACTGATAGAACTGATAGAACTGATAGAACTGATAGAACTGTAAGGTTTAATAGAACTGATAGAACTGATAGAACTGTAGGGTTTAATAGAACTGATAGAACTGTAGGGTTTGATAGAACTGATAGAACTGTAGGGTTTAATAGAACTGATAGAACTGATAGAACTGATAGAACTGATAGAACTGATAGAACTGTAGGGTTTAATAGAACTGATAGAACTGATAGAACTGTAGGGTTTAATAGAACTGATAGAACTGATAGAACTGATAGAACTGATAGAACTGATAGAACTGATAGAACTGTAGGGTTTAATAGAACTGATAGAACTGATAGAACTGAAAGAACTGATAGAACTGATAGAACTGTAGGGTTTAATAGAACTGATAGAACTGATAGAACTGATAGAACTGATAGAACTGTAGGGTTTAATAGAACTGATAGAACTGATAGAACTGAAAGAACTGATAGAACTGATAGAACTGTAGGGTTTAATAGAACTGATAGAACTGATAGAACTGATAGAACTGATAGAACTGATAGAACTGATAGAACTGTAGGGTTTAATAGAACTGATAGAACTGATAGAACTGAAAGAACTGATAGAACTGATAGAACTGTAGGGTTTAATAGAACTGATAGAACTGATAGAACTGATAGAACTGATAGAACTGATAGAACTGATAGAACTGTAAGGTTTAATAGAACTGATAGAACTGATAGAACTGATAGAACTGATAGAACTGATAGAACTGATAGAACTGATAGAACTGTAAGGTTTAATAGAACTGATAGAACTGATAGAACTGATAGAACTGATAGAACTGATAGAACTGATAGAACTGATAGAACTGATAGAACTGTAGGGTTTAATAGAACTGATAGAACTGTAGGGTTTAATAGAACTGATAGAACTGATAGAACTGATAGAACTGATAGAACTGTAAGGTTTGATAGAACTGATAGAACTGATAGAACTGATAGAACTGATAGAACTGATAGAACTGGTAGAACTGTAGGGTTTGATAGAACTGATAGAACTGATAGAACTGATAGAACTGATAGAACTGATAGAACTGATAGAACTGATAGAACTGATAGAACTGTAGGGTTTGATAGAACTGATAGAACTGATAGAACTGTAGGGTTTGATAGAACTGATAGAACTGATAGAACTGATATAACTGTAGGGTTTGATAGAACTGATAGAACTGATAGAACTGATAGAACTGATAGAACTGATAGAACTGTAGGGTTTAATAGAACTGATAGAACTGATAGAACTGATAGAACTGATAGAACTGATAGAACTGATAGAACTGTAGGGTTTAATAGAACTGATAGAACTGATAGAACTGATAGAACTGATAGAACTGATAGAACTGTAGGGTTTGATAGAACTGATAGAACTGATAGAACTGATAGAACTGTAGGGTTTAATAGAACTGATAGAACTGTAGGGTTTAATATAACTGATAGAACTGTAAGGTTTGATAGAACTGATAGAACTGTAGGGTTTAATAGAACTGATAGAACTGTAGGGTTTGATAGAACTGATAGAACTGATAGAACTGATAGAACTGATAGAACTGATAGAACTGATAGAACTGATAGAACTGTAGGGTTTAATAGAACTGATAGAACTGATAGAACTGATAGAACTGATAGAACTGATAGAACTGATAGAACTGATAGAACTGATAGAACTGTAGGGTTTAATAGAACTGATAGAACTGATAGAACTGATAGAACTGATAGAACTGATAGAACTGATAGAACTGTAGGGTTTAATAGAACTGATAGAACTGATAGAACTGATAGAACTGATAGTACTGATAGAACTGTAGGGTTTAATAGAACTGATAGAACTGATAGAACTGATAGAACTGATAGAACTGATAGAACTGATAGAACTGTAGGGTTTAATAGAACTGATAGAACTGATAGAACTGATAGAACTGATAGAACTGATAGAACTGTAGGGTTTAATAGAACTGATAGAACTGATAGAACTGATAGAACTGATAGAACTGATAGAACTGATAGAACTGATAGAACTGATAGAACTGTAAGGTTTAATAGAACTGATAGAACTGATAGAACTGTAGGGTTTAATAGAACTGATAGAACTGTAGGGTTTGATAGAACTGATAGAACTGTAGGGTTTAATAGAACTGATAGAACTGATAGAACTGATAGAACTGATAGAACTGATAGAACTGTAGGGTTTAATAGAACTGATAGAACTGATAGAACTGTAGGGTTTAATAGAACTGATAGAACTGATAGAACTGATAGAACTGATAGAACTGATAGAACTGATAGAACTGTAGGGTTTAATAGAACTGATAGAACTGATAGAACTGAAAGAACTGATAGAACTGATAGAACTGTAGGGTTTAATAGAACTGATAGAACTGATAGAACTGATAGAACTGATAGAACTGTAGGGTTTAATAGAACTGATAGAACTGATAGAACTGAAAGAACTGATAGAACTGATAGAACTGTAGGGTTTAATAGAACTGATAGAACTGATAGAACTGATAGAACTGATAGAACTGATAGAACTGATAGAACTGTAGGGTTTAATAGAACTGATAGAACTGATAGAACTGAAAGAACTGATAGAACTGATAGAACTGTAGGGTTTAATAGAACTGATAGAACTGATAGAACTGATAGAACTGATAGAACTGATAGAACTGATAGAACTGTAAGGTTTAATAGAACTGATAGAACTGATAGAACTGATAGAACTGATAGAACTGATAGAACTGATAGAACTGATAGAACTGTAAGGTTTAATAGAACTGATAGAACTGATAGAACTGATAGAACTGATAGAACTGATAGAACTGATAGAACTGATAGAACTGATAGAACTGTAGGGTTTAATAGAACTGATAGAACTGTAGGGTTTAATAGAACTGATAGAACTGATAGAACTGATAGAACTGATAGAACTGTAAGGTTTGATAGAACTGATAGAACTGATAGAACTGATAGAACTGATAGAACTGATAGAACTGGTAGAACTGTAGGGTTTGATAGAACTGATAGAACTGATAGAACTGATAGAACTGATAGAACTGATAGAACTGATAGAACTGATAGAACTGATAGAACTGTAGGGTTTGATAGAACTGATAGAACTGATAGAACTGTAGGGTTTGATAGAACTGATAGAACTGATAGAACTGATATAACTGTAGGGTTTGATAGAACTGATAGAACTGATAGAACTGATAGAACTGATAGAACTGATAGAACTGTAGGGTTTGATAGAACTGATAGAACTGATAGAACTGATAGAACTGATAGAACTGTAGGGTTTGATAGAACTGATAGAACTGATAGAACTGATAGAACTGATAGAACTGATAGAACTGATAGAACTGTAGGGTTTAATAGAACTGATAGAACTGATAGAACTGATAGAACTGATAGAACTGTAGGGTTTGATAGAACTGATAGAACTGATAGAACTGATAGAACTGTAGGGTTTAATAGAACTGATAGAACTGATAGAACTGATAGAACTGTAGGGTTTAATATAACTGATAGAACTGTAAGGTTTGATAGAACTGATAGAACTGTAGGGTTTAATAGAACTGATAGAACTGTAGGGTTTGATAGAACTGATAGAACTGATAGAACTGATAGAACTGATAGAACTGATAGAACTGATAGAACTGATAGAACTGTAGGGTTTAATAGAACTGATAGAACTGATAGAACTGATAGAACTGATAGAACTGATAGAACTGATAGAACTGATAGAACTGATAGAACTGTAGGGTTTAATAGAACTGATAGAACTGATAGAACTGATAGAACTGATAGAACTGATAGAACTGATAGAACTGTAGGGTTTAATAGAACTGATAGAACTGATAGAACTGATAGAACTGATAGTACTGATAGAACTGTAGGGTTTAATAGAACTGATAGAACTGATAGAACTGATAGAACTGATAGAACTGATAGAACTGATAGAACTGTAGGGTTTAATAGAACTGATAGAACTGATAGAACTGATAGAACTGATAGAACTGATAGAACTGTAGGGTTTAATAGAACTGATAGAACTGATAGAACTGATAGAACTGATAGAACTGATAGAACTGATAGAACTGATAGAACTGATAGAACTGTAAGGTTTAATAGAACTGATAGAACTGATAGAACTGTAGGGTTTAATAGAACTGATAGAACTGTAGGGTTTGATAGAACTGATAGAACTGTAGGGTTTAATAGAACTGATAGAACTGATAGAACTGATAGAACTGATAGAACTGATAGAACTGTAGGGTTTAATAGAACTGATAGAACTGATAGAACTGTAGGGTTTAATAGAACTGATAGAACTGATAGAACTGATAGAACTGATAGAACTGTAGGGTTTAATAGAACTGATAGAACTGATAGAACTGAAAGAACTGATAGAACTGATAGAACTGTAGGGTTTAATAGAACTGATAGAACTGATAGAACTGATAGAACTGATAGAACTGTAGGGTTTAATAGAACTGATAGAACTGATAGAACTGAAAGAACTGATAGAACTGATAGAACTGTAGGGTTTAATAGAACTGATAGAACTGATAGAACTGATAGAACTGATAGAACTGATAGAACTGATAGAACTGTAGGGTTTAATAGAACTGATAGAACTGATAGAACTGAAAGAACTGATAGAACTGATAGAACTGTAGGGTTTAATAGAACTGATAGAACTGATAGAACTGATAGAACTGATAGAACTGATAGAACTGATAGAACTGTAAGGTTTAATAGAACTGATAGAACTGATAGAACTGATAGAACTGATAGAACTGATAGAACTGATAGAACTGATAGAACTGTAAGGTTTAATAGAACTGATAGAACTGATAGAACTGATAGAACTGATAGAACTGATAGAACTGATAGAACTGATAGAACTGATAGAACTGTAGGGTTTAATAGAACTGATAGAACTGTAGGGTTTAATAGAACTGATAGAACTGATAGAACTGATAGAACTGATAGAACTGTAAGGTTTGATAGAACTGATAGAACTGATAGAACTGATAGAACTGATAGAACTGATAGAACTGGTAGAACTGTAGGGTTTGATAGAACTGATAGAACTGATAGAACTGATAGAACTGATAGAACTGATAGAACTGATAGAACTGATAGAACTGATAGAACTGTAGGGTTTGATAGAACTGATAGAACTGATAGAACTGTAGGGTTTGATAGAACTGATAGAACTGATAGAACTGATATAACTGTAGGGTTTGATAGAACTGATAGAACTGATAGAACTGATAGAACTGATAGAACTGATAGAACTGTAGGGTTTGATAGAACTGATAGAACTGATAGAACTGTAGGGTTTGATAGAACTGATAGAACTGATAGAACTGATAGAACTGTAGGGTTTAATAGAACTGATAGAACTGTAGGGTTTGATAGAACTGATAGAACTGATAGAACTGATAGAACTGATAGAACTGATAGAACTGATAGAACTGTAGGGTTTAATAGAACTGATAGAACTGTAGGGTTTAATAGAACTGATAGAACTGATAGAACTGAAAGAACTGATAGAACTGATAGAACTGATAGAACTGATAGAACTGTAAGGTTTAATAGAACTGATAGAACTGATAGAACTGATAGAACTGATAGAACTGATAGAACTGATAGAACTGATAGAACTGTAAGGTTTAATAGAACTGATAGAACTGATAGAACTGAAAGAACTGATAGAACTGATAGAACTGATAGAACTGATAGAACTGTAGGGTTTAATAGAACTGATAGAACTGTAGGGTTTAATAGAACTGATAGAACTGATAGAACTGATAGAACTGATAGAACTGTAAGGTTTGATAGAACTGATAGAACTGATAGAACTGATAGAACTGATAGAACTGATAGAACTGGTAGAACTGTAGGGTTTGATAGAACTGATAGAACTGATAGAACTGATAGAACTGATAGAACTGATAGAACTGATAGAACTGATAGAACTGATAGAACTGTAGGGTTTGATAGAACTGATAGAACTGATAGAACTGTAGGGTTTGATAGAACTGATATAACTGATAGAACTGATATAACTGTAGGGTTTGATAGAACTGATAGAACTGATAGAACTGATAGAACTGATAGAACTGATAGAACTGTAGGGTTTGATAGAACTGATAGAACTGATAGAACTGATAGAACTGATAGAACTGTAGGGTTTGATAGAACTGATAGAACTGATAGAACTGATAGAACTGTAGGGTTTAATAGAACTGATAGAACTGTAGGGTTTGATAGAACTGATAGAACTGATAGAACTGATAGAACTGATAGAACTGATAGAACTGATAGAACTGATAGAACTGTAGGGTTTAATAGAACTGATAGAACTGATAGAACTGATAGAACTGATAGAACTGATAGAACTGTAGGGTTTGATAGAACTGATAGAACTGATAGAACTGATAGAACTGATAGAACTGATAGAACTGTAGGGTTTGATAGAACTGATAGAACTGATAGAACTGATAGAACTGTAGGGTTTAATAGAACTGATAGAACTGATAGAACTGATAGAACTGATAGAACTGATAGAACTGTAGGGTTTAATAGAACTGATAGAACTGTAGGGTTTGATAGAACTGATAGAACTGATAGAACTGATAGAACTGATAGAACTGATAGAACTGTAGGGTTTGATAGAACTGATAGAACTGATAGAACTGATAGAACTGTAGGGTTTGATAGAACTGATAGAACTGATAGAACTGATAGAACTGATAGAACTGATAGAACTGATAGAACTGATAGAACTGATATAACTGTAGGGTTTAATAGAACTGATAGAACTGATAGAACTGATAGAACTGATAGAACTGATAGAACTGTAGGGTTTAATAGAACTGATAGAACTGATAGAACTGATAGAACTGATAGAACTGATAGAACTGATAGAACTGTAGGGTTTGATAGAACTGATAGAACTGATAGAACTGATAGAACTGATAGAACTGATAGAACTGATAGAACTAATAGAACTGATAGAACTGATAGAACTGATAGAACTGATATAACTGATAGAACTGATAGAACTGTAGGGTTTGATAGAACTGATAGAACTGTAGGGTTTAATAGAACTGATAGAACTGATAGAACTGTAGGGTTTAATAGAACTGATAGAACTGATAGAACTGATAGAACTGATAGAACTGATAGAACTGATAGAACTGATAGAACTGATTGAACTGTAGGGTTTAATAGAACTGATAGAACTGATAGAACTGATAGAACTGTAGGGTTTAATAGAACTGATAGAACTGATAGAACTGATAGAACTGATAGAACTGATAGAACTGATAGAACTGATAGAACTGAAAGAACTGTAGGGTTTAATAGAACTGATAGAACTGATAGAACTGTAGGGTTTAATAGAACTGATAGAACTGATAGAACTGATAGAACTGTAGGGTTTGATAGAACTGATAGAACTGATAGAACTGTAGGGTTTAATAGAACTGATAGAACTGATAGAACTGATAGAACTGTAGGGTTTAATAGAACTGATAGAACTGATAGAACTGTAGGGTTTAATAGAACTGATAGAACTGATAGAACTGATAGAACTGATAGAACTGATAGAACTGTAGGGTTTAATAGAACTGATAGAACTGATAGAACTGATAGAACTGTAGGGTTTGATAGAACTGATAGAACTGATAGAACTGTAGGGTTTAATAGAACTGATAGAACTGATAGAACTGATAGAACTGTAGGGTTTAATAGAACTGATAGAACTGATAGAACTGTAGGGTTTGATAGAACTGATAGAACTGATAGAACTGATAGAACTGTAGGGTTTGATAGAACTGATAGAACTGATAGAACTGATAGAACTGATAGAACTGATAGAACTGTAGGGTTTAATAGAACTGATAGAACTGATAGAACTGTAGGGTTTGATAGAACTGATAGAACTGATAGAACTGATAGAACTGATAGAACTGATAGAACTTATAGAACTGATAGAACTGATAGAACTGATAGAACTGTTGGGTTTGATAGAACTGATAGAACTGATAGAACTGATAGAACTGATAGAACTTATATAACTTATAGAACTGTAGGGTTTAATAGAACTGATAGAACTGATAGAACTGATAGAACTGATAGAACTGATAGAACTGTAGGGTTTAATAGAACTGATAGAACTGATAGAACTGATAGAACTGATAGAACTGATAGAACTGTAGGGTTTGATATAACTGATAGAACTGATAGAACTGATAGAACTGATAGAACTGTAGGGTTTGATAGAACTGATAGAACTGTAGGGTTTAATAGAACTGATAGAACTGATAGAACTGATAGAACTGATAGAACTGATAGAACTGTAGGGTTTGATAGAACTGATAGAACTGATAGAACTGATAGAACTGATAGAACTGATAGAACTGATAGAACTGATAGAACTGTTGGGTTTAATAGAACTGATAGAACTGATAGAACTGTAGGGTTTGATAGAACTGATAGAACTGATAGAACTGTAGGGTTTGATAGAACTGATAGAACTGATAGAACTGTTGGGTTTAATAGAACTGATAGAACTGATAGAACTGATAGAACTGATAGAACTGATAGAACTGATAGAACTGTAGGGTTTAATAGAACTGATAGAACTGATAGAACTGATAGAACTGATAGAACTGATAGAACTGATACAACTGATACAACTGATAGAACTGATAGAACTGATAGAACTGATAGAACTGTAGGGTTTAATAGAACTGATAGAACTGATACAACTGATAGAACTGATAGAACTGATAGAACTGATAGAACTGATAGAACTGATAGAACTGTAGGGTTTAATTGAACTGATAGAACTGATAGAACTGATAGAACTGATAGAACTGATAGAACTGATAGAACTGTAGGGTTTAATAGAACTGATAGAACTGATAGAACTGATAGAACTGATAGAACTGATAGAACTGTAGGGTTTAATAGAACTGATATAACTTATAGAACTGTAAGGTTTGATAGAACTGATAGAACTGATAGAACTGTAGGGTTTAATAGAACTGATAGAACTGATAGAACTGATAGAACTGATAGAACTGATAGAACTGTAGGGTTTAATAGAACTGATAGAACTGATAGAACTGATAGAACTGATAGAACTGATAGAACTGTAGGGTTTGATATAACTGATAGAACTGATAGAACTGATAGAACTGATAGAACTGTAGGGTTTGATAGAACTGATAGAACTGTAGGGTTTAATAGAACTGATAGAACTGATAGAACTGATAGAACTGATAGAACTGATAGAACTGTAGGGTTTGATAGAACTGATAGAACTGATAGAACTGATAGAACTGATAGAACTGATAGAACTGATAGAACTGATAGAACTGTTGGGTTTAATAGAACTGATAGAACTGATAGAACTGTAGGGTTTGATAGAACTGATAGAACTGATAGAACTGTAGGTTTTGATAGAACTGATAGAACTGATAGAACTGTTGGGTTTAATAGAACTGATAGAACTGATAGAACTGATAGAACTGATAGAACTGATAGAACTGATAGAACTGTAGGGTTTAATAGAACTGATAGAACTGATAGAACTGATAGAACTGATAGAACTGATAGAACTGATACAACTGATACAACTGATAGAACTGATAGAACTGATAGAACTGATAGAACTGTAGGGTTTAATAGAACTGATAGAACTGATACAACTGATAGAACTGATAGAAC
Source organism: Coregonus lavaretus (assembly GCF_964263955.1). NCBI lineage: Eukaryota > Metazoa > Chordata > Actinopteri > Salmoniformes > Salmonidae > Coregonus > Coregonus lavaretus. Next base: position 49,421 of record NW_028165035.1, read on the forward strand.
TGATAGAACTGATAGAACTGATAGAACTGATAGAACTGTAGGGTTTAATTGAACTGATAGAACTGATAGAACTGATAGAACTGATAGAACTGATAGAACTGATAGAACTGATAGAACTGTAGGGTTTAATAGAACTGATAGAACTGATAGAACTGATAGAACTGATAGAACTGATAGAACTGTAGGGTTTAATAGAACTGATATAACTTATAGAACTGTAAGGTTTGATAGAACTGATAGAACTGATAGAACTGTAGGGTTTAATAGAACTGATAGAACTGATAGAACTGATAGAACTGATAGAACTGATAGAACTGTAGGGTTTAATAGAACTGATAGAACTGATAGAACTGATAGAACTGATAGAACTGTAGGGTTTAATAGAACTGATAGAACTGATAGAACTGATAGAACTGATAGAACTGATAGAACTGTAGGGTTTAATAGAACTGATAGAACTGATAGAACTGATAGAACTGATAGAACTGATAGAACTGTAGGGTTTGATAGAACTGATAGAACTGATAGAACTGTAGGGTTTAATAGAACTGATAGAACTGATAGAACTGATAGAACTGATAGAACTGTAGGGTTTAATAGAACTGATAGAACTGATAGAACTGATAGAACTGATAGAACTGATAGAACTGTAGGGTTTAATAGAACTGATAGAACTGATAGAACTGATAGAACTGATAGAACTGATAGAACTGTAGGGTTTAATAGAACTGATAGAACTGGTAGAACTGATAGAACTGATAGAACTGTAGGGTTTGATAGAACTGATAGAACTGATAGAACTGATAGAACTGATAGAACTGATAGAACTGATAGAACTGATAGAACTGATAGAACTGATAGAACTGTAAGGTTTAATAGAACTGATAGAACTGATAGAACTGATAGAACTGATAGAACTGATAGAACTGATAGAACTGATAGAACTGTAGGGTTTAATAGAACTGATAGAACTGATAGAACTGATAGAACTGTAGGGTTTAATAGAACTGATAGAACTGATAGAACTGTAGGGTTTAATAGAACTGATAGAACTGATAGAACTGATAGAACTGTAGGGTTTAATAGAACTGATAGAACTGATAGAACTGTAGGGTTTGATAGAACTGATAGAACTGATAGAACTGATAGAACTGTAGGGTTTGATAGAACTGATAGAACTGATAGAACTGATAGAACTGATAGAACTGTAGGGTTTAATAGAACTGATAGAACTGATAGAACTGTAGGGTTTGATAGAACTGATAGAACTGATAGAACTGATAGAACTGATAGAACTTATAGAACTGATAGAACTGATAGAACTGATAGAACTGTAGGGTTTGATAGAACTGATAGAACTGATAGAACTGATAGAACTGATAGAACTTATAGAACTTATAGAACTGTAGGGTTTAATAGAACTGATAGAACTGATAGAACTGATAGAACTGATAGAACTGATAGAACTGTAGGGTTTAATAGAACTGATAGAACTGATAGAACTGATAGAACTGATAGAACTGATAGAACTGTAGGGTTTGATAGAACTGATAGAACTGATAGAACTGATAGAACTTATAGAACTTATAGAACTGTAGGGTTTAATAGAACTGATAGAACTGATAGAACTGATAGAACTGATAGAACTGATAGAACTGTAGGGTTTAATAGAACTGATAGAACTGATAGAACTGATAGAACTGATAGAACTGATAGAACTGTAGGGTTTGATAGAACTGATAGAACTGTAGGGTTTAATAGAACTGATAGAACTGATAGAACTTATAGAACTGATAGAACTGATAGAACTGTAGGGTTTGATAGAACTGATAGAACTGATAGAACTGATAGAACTGATAGAACTGATAGAACTGATAGAACTGATAGAACTGTTGGGTTTAATAGAACTGATAGAACTGATAGAACTGATAGAACTGTAGGGTTTAATAGAACTGATAGAACTGATAGAACTGATAGAACTGATAGAACTGATAGAACTGATAGAACTGTAGGGTTTAATAGAACTGATAGAACTGTAGGGTTTAATAGAACTGATAGAACTGATAGAACTGATAGAACTGATAGAACTGTAGGGTTTAATAGAACTGATAGAACTGATAGAACTGTAGGGTTTAATATAACTGATATAACTTATAGAACTGTAAGGTTTGATAGAACTGATAGAACTGATAAAACTGTAGGGTTTGATAGAACTGATAGAACTGATAGAACTGATAGAACTGATAGAACTGATAGAACTGGTAGAACTGTAGGGTTTGATAGAACTGATAGAACTGATAGAACTGATAGAACTGATAGAACTGATAGAACTGATAGAACTGATAGAACTGATAGAACTGTAGGGTTTGATAGAACTGATAGAACTGATAGAACTGTAGGGTTTGATAGAACTGATAGAACTGATAGAACTGATATAACTGTAGGGTTTGATAGAACTGATAGAACTGATAGAACTGATAGAACTGATAGAACTGATAGAACTGTAGGGTTTGATAGAACTGATAGAACTGATAGAACTGATAGAACTGTAGGGTTTGATAGAACTGATAGAACTGATAGAACTGTAGGGTTTAATAGAACTGATAGAACTGTAGGGTTTGATAGAACTGATAGAACTGATAGAACTGATAGAACTGATAGAACTGATAGAACTGATAGAACTGATAGAACTGTAGGGTTTAATAGAACTGATAGAACTGATAGAACTGATAGAACTGTAGGGTTTGATAGAACTGATAGAACTGATAGAACTGATAGAACTGATAGAACTGATAGAACTGATAGAACTGATAGAACTGTAGGGTTTGATAGAACTGATAGAACTGATAGAACTGATAGAACTGATAGAACTGATAGAACTGTAGGGTTTGATAGAACTGATAGAACTGATAGAACTGATAGAACTGTAGGGTTTAATAGAACTGATAGAACTGATAGAACTGATAGAACTGATAGAACTGATAGAACTGTAGGGTTTAATAGAACTGATAGAACTGTAGGGTTTGATAGAACTGATAGAACTGATAGAACTGATAGAACTGATAGAACTGATAGAACTGTAGGGTTTGATAGAACTGATAGAACTGATAGAACTGATAGAACTGTAGGGTTTGATAGAACTGATAGAACTGATAGAACTGATAGAACTGATAGAACTGATAGAACTGATAGAACTGATAGAACTGATAGAACTGTAGGGTTTAATTGAACTGATAGAACTGATAGAACTGATAGAACTGATAGAACTGATAGAACTGTAGGGTTTAATAGAACTGATAGAACTGATAGAACTGATAGAACTGATAGAACTGATAGAACTGATAGAACTGTAGGGTTTGATAGAACTGATAGAACTGATAGAACTGATAGAACTGATAGAACTGATAGAACTGATAGAACTGATAGAACTAATAGAACTGATAGAACTGATAGAACTGATAGAACTGATAGAACTGATAGAACTGATAGAACTGTAGGGTTTGATAGAACTGATAGAACTGATAGAACTGTAGGGTTTAATAGAACTGATAGAACTGATAGAACTGTAGGGTTTAATAGAACTGATAGAACTGATAGAACTGATAGAACTGATAGAACTGATAGAACTGATAGAACTGATAGAACTGTAGGGTTTAATAGAACTGATAGAACTGATAGAACTGATATAACTGATAGAACTGTAGGGTTTAATAGAACTGATAGAACTGATAGAACTGATAGAACTGATAGAACTGATAGAACTGATAGAACTGATAGAACTGTAGGGTTTAATAGAACTGATAGAACTGATAGAACTGTAGGGTTTAATAGAACTGATAGAACTGATAGAACTGATAGAACTGTAGGGTTTGATAGAACTGATAGAACTGATAGAACTGTAGGGTTTAATAGAACTGATAGAACTGATAGAACTGATAGAACTGTAGGGTTTAATAGAACTGATAGAACTGATAGAACTGTAGGGTTTGATAGAACTGATAGAACTGATAGAACTGATAGAACTGATAGAACTGTAGGGTTTAATAGAACTGATAGAACTGTAGGGTTTGATAGAACTGATAGAACTGATAGAACTGATAGAACTGATAGAACTGATAGAACTGTAGGGTTTGATAGAACTGATAGAACTGATAGAACTGATAGAACTGTAGGGTTTGATAGAACTGATAGAACTGATAGAACTGATAGAACTGATAGAACTGATAGAACTGATAGAACTGATAGAACTGATAGAACTGATATAACTGTAGGGTTTAATTGAACTGATAGAACTGATAGAACTGATAGAACTGATAGAACTGATAGAACTGTAGGGTTTAATAGAACTGATAGAACTGATAGAACTGATAGAACTGATAGAACTGATAGAACTGATAGAACTGTAGGGTTTGATAGAACTGATAGAACTGATAGAACTGATAGAACTGATAGAACTGATAGAACTGATAGAACTGATAGAACTAATAGAACTGATAGAACTGATAGAACTGATAGAACTGATAGAACTGATATAACTGATAGAACTGATAGAACTGTAGGGTTTGATAGAACTGATAGAACTGATAGAACTGTAGGGTTTAATAGAACTGATAGAACTGATAGAACTGTAGGGTTTAATAGAACTGATAGAACTGATAGAACTGATAGAACTGATAGAACTGATAGAACTGATAGAACTGATAGAACTGTAGGGTTTAATAGAACTGATAGAACTGATAGAACTGATATAACTGATAGAACTGTAGGGTTTAATAGAACTGATAGAACTGATAGAACTGATAGAACTGATAGAACTGATAGAACTGATAGAACTGATAGAACTGATAGAACTGATAGAACTGTAGGGTTTAATAGAACTGATAGAACTGATAGAACTGTAGGGTTTAATAGAACTGATAGAACTGATAGAACTGATAGAACTGTAGGGTTTGATAGAACTGATAGAACTGATAGAAATGTAGGGTTTAATAGAACTGATAGAACTGATAGAACTGTAGGGTTTAATAGAACTGATAGAACTGATAGAACTGTAGGGTTTGATAGAACTGATAGAACTGATAGAACTGATAGAACTGTAGGGTTTGATAGAACTGATAGAACTGATAGAACTGATAGAACTGATAGAACTTATAGAACTGATAGAACTGATAGAACTGATAGAACTGTAGGGTTTGATAGAACTGATAGAACTGATAGAACTGATAGAACTGATAGAACTTATAGAACTTATAGAACTGTAGGGTTTAATAGAACTGATAGAACTGATAGAACTGATAGAACTGATAGAACTGATAGAACTGATAGAACTGTAGGGTTTAATAGAACTGATAGAACTGATAGAACTGATAGAACTGATAGAACTGATAGAACTGTAGGGTTTGATAGAACTGATAGAACTGATAGAACTGATAGAACTTATAGAACTTATAGAACTGTAGGGTTTAATAGAACTGATAGAACTGATAGAACTGATAGAACTGATAGAACTGATAGAACTGATAGAACTGTAGGGTTTAATAGAACTGATAGAACTGATAGAACTGAAAGAACTGATAGAACTGATAGAACTGATAGAACTGATAGAACTGATAGAACTGTAGGGTTTGATAGAACTGATAGAACTGATAGAACTGATAGAACTGATAGAACTGATAGAACTGATAGAACTGATAGAACTGTAGGGTTTGATAGAACTGATAGAACTGATAGAACTGATAGAACTGATAGAACTGATAGAACTGATAGAACTGTTGGGTTTAATAGAACTGATAGAACTGATAGAACTGTAGGGTTTAATAGAACTGATAGAACTGATAGAACTGATAGAACTGATAGAACTGTAGGGTTTAATAGAACTGATAGAACTGTAGGGTTTAATAGAACTGATAGAACTGTAGGGTTTAATAGAACTGATAGAACTGATAGAACTGATAGAACTGATAGAACTGTAGGGTTTAATAGAACTGATAGAACTGTAGGGTTTAATAGAACTGATAGAACTGATAGAACTGATAGAACTGATAGAACTGTAGGGTTTAATAGAACTGATAGAACTGATAGAACTGTAGGGTTTAATATAACTGATATAACTTATAGAACTGTAAGGTTTGATAGAACTGATAGAACTGATAAAACTGTAGGGTTTGATAGAACTGATAGAACTGATAGAACTGTAGGGTTTAATAGAACTGATAGAACTGATAGAACTGATAGAACTGATAGAACTGATAGAACTGTAGGGTTTAATAGAACTGATAGAACTGTAGGGTTTAATAGAACTGATAGAACTGTAGGGTTTAATAGAACTGATAGAACTGATAGAACTGATAGAACTGATAGAACTGATAGAACTGATAGAACTGTAGGGTTTAATAGAACTGATAGAACTGATAGAACTGATAGAACTGATAGAACTGTAGGGTTTAATAGAACTGATAGAACTGATAGAACTGATAGAACTGATAGAACTGATAGAACTGATAGAACTGATAGAACTGTAGGGTTTAATAGAACTGATAGAACTGTAGGGTTTAATAGAACTGATAGAACTGATATAACTGTAGGGTTTAATAGAACTGATAGAACTGTAGGGTTTAATAGAACTGATAGAACTGATAGAACTGTAGGGTTTAATAGAACTGATAGAACTGTAGGGTTTAATAGAACTGATAGAACTGATAGAACTGATAGAACTGATAGAACTGTAGGGTTTAATAGAACTGATAGAACTGATAGAACTGTAGGGTTTAATATAACTGATATAACTTATAGAACTGTAAGGTTTGATAGAACTGATAGAACTGATAAAACTGTAGGGTTTGATAGAACTGATAGAACTGATAGAACTGTAGGGTTTAATAGAACTGATAGAACTGATAGAACTGATAGAACTGATAGAACTGATAGAACTGATAGAACTGTAGGGTTTAATAGAACTGATAGAACTGTAGGGTTTAATAGAACTGATAGAACTGTAGGGTTTAATAGAACTGATAGAACTGATAGAACTGATAGAACTGATAGAACTGATAGAACTGATAGAACTGTAGGGTTTAATAGAACTGATAGAACTGATAGAACTGATAGAACTGATAGAACTGTAGGGTTTAATAGAACTGATAGAACTGATAGAACTGATAGAACTGATAGAACTGATAGAACTGATAGAACTGTAGGGTTTAATAGAACTGATAGAACTGTAGGGTTTAATAGAACTGATAGAACTGATAGAACTGTAGGGTTTGATAGAACTGATAGAACTGATAGAACTGATAGAACTGTGAAATGGCAACCTTTGTCTATCCTTCCTGTGTGAGGCCTGAACAGTTAAATGAAGGTCTGAAGAGCACTGGGTCAAATGCAAGGTTTCATTCAAGGAGGGTAGTGCTTCTTGCAACAGGCCTGCAGCCCACTCCAATGCATTACAGCTCAAAAAACCGCTGGAGTACACCTCTGTCTCTCAATATTGGCCACCATGTAATTGAATATTTGAGTGTTATAAAAGTGTACTATACCTGAAAAGTTTGTGTGGTTTAGGTTAATTGTCTAGCCATTTTGCCTCTGCCTGTAAAGCAGCAGAAATCATGTATGGCATGTGTATGTTTGCAAGCTAGTTGGAAACTTTGTAAAGTCGCCTAAATATTATGGGATGTTCTGTATTTCTTTTCTCCAACCAACATACCCAAGCTAGCTAATAATATACCCTTTTCAACGTTGATTTTAAGACTGTTTAATCACGATTGGTGCTGGAAAGCAACCATACAGACATTGATGGACGGACCACAGCTCAAACATATTAGTAGGGATAGGGATGTTAGTAGGGATAGGGATGTTAGTAGCGATAGGGATGTTAGTAGGGATAGGGATGTTAGTAGCGATAGGGATGTTAGTAGGGATAGGGATGTTAGTAGGGATAGGGATGTTAGTAGAGACAGCGATGTTAGTAGGGATAGGGATGTTAGTAGGGATAGGGATGTTAGTAGGGATAGGGATAGGGATGTTAGTAGGGATAGGGATGTTAGTAGGGATAGGGATGTTAGTAGGGACAGGGATGTTAGTAGGGATAGGGATGTTAGTAGGGATAGGGATGTTAGTAGGGACAGGGATGTTAGTAGGGATAGGGATGTTAGTAGGGACAGGGATGTTAGTAGGGATAGGGATGTTAGTAGGGATAGGGATGTTAGTAGGGATAGGGATGTTAGTAGGGACAGGGATGTTAGTAGGGATAGGGATGTTAGCAGGGATAGGGATGTTAGTAGAGACAGGGATGTTAGTAGGGATAGGGATGTTAGTAGGGATAGGGATGTTAGTAGGGATAGGGATGTTAGTAGGGATAGGGATGTTAGTAGCGATAGGGATGTTAGTAGGGATAGGGATGTTAGTAGGTATAGGGATGTTAGTAGGGATAGGGATGTTAGTAGCGATAGGGATGTTAGTAGGGATAGGAATGTTAGTAGGGACAGGGATGTTAGTAGGGATAGGGATGTTAGTAGGGATAGGGATGTTAGTAGCGATAGGGATGTTAGTAGGGATAGGGATGTTAGTAGGGATAGGGATGTTAGTAGGGATAGGGATGTTAGTAGGGATATGGATGTTAGTAGGGTCAGGGATGTTAGTAGGGACAGGGATGTTAGTAGCGATAGGGATGTTAGTAGGGATAGGGATGTTAGTAGGGATAGGGATGTTAGTAGAGACAGGGATGTTAGTAGGGATAGGGACGTTAGTAGGGATAGGGATGTTAGTAGGGATAGGGATGTTAGTAGAGACAGGGATGTTAGTAGAGACAGGGGTGTTAGTAGGGATAGGGATGTTAGTAGGGATAGGGATGTTAGTAGGGACAGGGATGTTAGTAGGGATGGGGACGTTAGTAGGGATAGGGATGTTAGTAGGGATAGGGATGTTAGTAGAGACAGGGATGTTAGTAGGGATAGGGACGTTAGTAGGGATAGGGATGTTAGTAGGGATAGGGATGTTAGTAGAGACAGGGATGTTAGTAGGGATAGGGACGTTAGTAGAGACAGGGATGTTAGTAGGGATAGGGATGTTAGTAGGGATAGGGTGTTGTTAGTAGGGATAGGGATGTTAGTAGGGATATGGATGTTAGTAGGGTCAGGGATGTTAGTAGGGACAGGGATGTTAGTAGCGATAGGGATGGTAGTAGGGATAGGGATGTTAGTAGGGACAGGGATGTTAGTAGGGATAGGGATGTTAGTAGCGATAGGGATGTTAGTAGAGAAAGGGATGTTAGTAGGGATAGGGACGTTAGTAGAGATAGGGATGTTAGTAGGGATAGGGATGTTAGTAGAGACAGGGATGTTAGTAGGGATAGGGACGTTAGTAGGGATAGGGATGTTAGTAGGGATAGGGATGTTAGTAGGGACAGGGATGTTAGTAGGGACAGGGATGTTAGTAGGGATAGGGATGTTAGCAGGGATAGGGATGTTAGTAGAGACAGGGATGTTAGTAGGGATAGGGACGTTAGTAGAGACAGGGATGTTAGTAGGGATAGGGATGTTAGTAGGGATAGGGTGTTGTTAGTAGGGATAGGGATGTTAGTAGGGATAGGGATGTTAGTAGGGACAGGGATGTTAGTAGGGATAGGGATGTTAGTAGGGATAGGGTGTTGTTAGTAGGGATAGGGATGTTAGTAGGGATAGGGATGTTAGTAGGGATAGGGATGTTAGTAGGGATAGGGTGTTGTTAGTAGGGATACTCTGTACTTTTACCAAATGTTAGAACATTGTGTGTGAAATCCTATCTTAGAAATGCAGGGCAAGTTGTCTAACCCATTCCAGAATAACTAAACTCTTTTTTTTGTGTTGTTGATTGATTTTGTTCTCAGAACATTGCAATTTCCATCCTCTGATTCTGTAGACACTTTGCCATTTGAAGGCCATGATTATCATCAGCGCTTGGCCCATCAACAAGGAAGACTTTGTGTTTGGCCCATTGGGAATGAGTGCTTGGTTAGACCCATGCAGTGTCGCATCCCTAATTCGCTGTCTGTCTGTTGGCCCACTGCTGTGAATCAGTGGACACTGTGGAGTAGCTAAAGCTGAAAATAGTCCCTGAAAAGAGACCGACAATCTTTTGGTAAAAGCAAGGGTTTGCGATTGATTAATACCAAACTCTAAAGGAAGCTGTTGTAAGAGTTGGGTCTCAAATACCCATTTCAATCTCTTCCCACTGGGCAAATTCCCACGTCATTCCAATGTGGAAATTTGGGTAATATTTGTTTGAGACGTTGATCAGTGAGATTTGAATCTTTATTCACCCACTCGAAAAGACAGCCAGAAGTTAGTTGAATTCCCAATGTGTTATCACTATGCTTTCAACCATCTAAAAGCACAACCAAATTCCAATGGAAAAACAATGTCAGGTATTTTTTAAAATCTTTTTTTGAAACAGATTAATGTGTTATCACTGTGCTTCATCTAATAGCAGAACCAAATTACCTGGATTGCAGTTGAGATCACATTAAAAGTACATGGTGCAAGTGATCAATGCTGTTCGAGATTCTGTGCAGATTATTACAGCAATTGTGAAGATCTTCACAGACCTGCAACCATTGCATTCTATGTTGAACATGCATGCTTTCTATGATTACATAAGACATTTACAGTTAGGTTACAGTAGGCTAACCTTAAAATGTTACTCATTTTAAGGTTGAATAAATATTGTTGGGCCTACGTTAATATAGAAATGATATCTGCCATTTATCAGACGCTTTTAAAATCTGAAGCGATTTACAGTCATGCTTGCATACATTTTACATATGGGTGGTCCCGGGAATAAACCCCACTACCCTGGCATGACAAGCGCCATGTTCTATCAACTGAGCTACAAATAACTAGTTTGTAAGATAGCCTTAACTTTATGCTATTTACTGTGTAGTAATATTGAATTGTGTTTGGTTGACAACGCAACCAAATACTGTATCATTATTTAAAAGATATCTAATGCTTTGATAGTTTCATCTGAGCCACTGGCTTAGCGTGGTGCCAGGACAACAACCTCTCCTTCAACGTCAGCAATCAAAGGAACTGATCGCGGACTACAGGAAACGGAGGGCCGAGCATGCCCCCATCCACATCAATGGGGCTGTAGTGGAGCGGGGTCCAGATCACTAAGGAATTAACATGGTCCACACACACCAACACAGTCGTGAAGAGGGCACGACAGCACCTCTTCACCCTCAGGAGGCTGAAAATATTTTGGCATGGGACCCTCAGATCCTCAAGAAGTTCTACAGCTGCACCATCGAGAGCATCTTGACTGGCTGCATCACCGCCTGGTATGGCAACTGCACCGCCCTCGATCGCACGGCGCTACAGAGGGTGAGCTCCCTATCCTCCAGGACCTCTATAAAATTGTGAAAGAGCCCAGCCACCCAAGCCATAGATTGTTCACTGCTACCGCATGGCAAGCGGTACCGGAGCTCCAAGTCTAGGACCAAAAAGGCACCTAAACAGCTTCTACCCCCAAGACTGCTGAACAGTTAATCAAATGGGTATCCGGACTATGTCATTGACCTTTTTTTTGCACTGACTCTCTTGCACTCACTGGAATCTGCCCAAACACTCACACATACGTAAACTGACACTCCAACACACACACACACACACACACACACAGACACACACATACACACACATTACATACACTCACACACACAAAACACACACACACATTCATATTGACGCCACACACACAACACATTTTCACACTTTCCACATACGCTGCTGCTGCTCTGTTTTTTATCTATCCTGTTGCCTAGTCACTTTAACACCTACCTACTTGTACATATTACCTCAACTACCTTGTACCCCTCCACATTGACTCGGTACGGGTATATAACCTCGTTATTGTTGTTTATTTTGTTGTTATTTTCTATTTTCATTTGCTAATTTTCTTACTTTTTATCTTAAATACAATTGTATTGATTTGATTTGATTCGATCCTAGTCTTTAACTTTTATTTTTGGTTTAGTTGGAGACGTGAATTCAACATATCATTTCTTAACTTGTCTACAAGTTAATAGGCTATTTTCTGTATCGAATTGTGTTTAGTTGTCAAAACAACCAAATATCAACTTTAAAATGCCTTCAAAGTTTTATTAAATTTGATTTAGTCCTATTTTGGTTGAGATGGAGACGTAAATCCAACATATCAATTATTAATTTGTAGACAAACTGGAATTAAAGCCAGACTATGTCAGTGGCACAGATGGAACTATCCAAGCAGAAGGTTCATCTCCTTCAAATGTTGATATTTGGTTGCGTTGACAACCAAACACAATTTAATATCCAGTTTGGCTACAAATTAATAGTTGATATGTTGGATTCCCGTCTCCATCTCAACCAAAAATCTAAGTTCAAGAATAAGTCTAAATCTAATCTAATAAAACGTTAAATGCACTTTAAATAAAGTTGTATTTGATTTATTCCTATTCTTTCACTTATATTTTTGGTTGAGATAAAGATGTGAATCCAACATATTAACGATTAACTTTACAATCAACCAAAAGCTTAAAACCCTAGGCCTATATGTATTGTTTATTTTTAGTTGAACCCTGGGTTGAATTGAAACAACAGCAAATACTATATAGATGAAAATAGTATCATTGACGCTATATGACTTATAAAGCATGGTTACTGTAATGAATACTCGGACAGAGTGGTAAGATCCAATCGCAGAATAGCGATGCTTTATTAGAGTACAGACAAGGGAATAGCTTAATCGTAGTCGGGCGGGCTGTGGTCAAAACCGGGCCAGGCAGAGACAGGCAGAGGTACCAAGGGAGCGGGCGTAGTCGTAGTCGAGGGCACAGGCACAGGGTCAGAGTACGGTAATCACTGGGATAAACAAGCAGAGGGTTAAGCAATACGGGGAGTCAAACAACAAGGCACAGGTCGGATACACGGGTAATCAAAAACAACAAACTCTCTCTCTCTCTCTCTCTCTCTCGGAACAAAACGCTTAGCAAGTCACAATGGAACAATACCTCGCACCGACTGAGCTTCTGAGCACACCTTATATCCTACACTAATTACTGACAGGTGTGCTCAGAACTCAGGTGAACCAGATCGAGTCTGATGACTCCCCCTCTCTGTAGATCGGGGAAGTGTCAGACTCTGTCTAGACCCAGCCAACCCCCGATCCCTTACAGTTACATTTCATTTGCTCTGTTAAATCTACCCTATGGAATGATTTCTATGGCAACAGTGAATATATTGAGTTATTACGAGATCTCTCAATAATCATTCTCACGATAGCACATTGGTAGTAGTCAATGACAAATATCAAAGCTAGGCTTGGTTAAATCCCTGGATGGGAGACCAAATGAATAGCTGTAGATAGATCGACTCTCCAGTAGGAGGTGCTACCCAGCCTATTGTTTTTCTGATAGTGGATATTACGATGATCTGAAGTTGTTTCAAAGGTATAAACTCAACATGTTTTATACAAGGTTTGGCTATGTTGAAAATTGGTTACAATGATGACATACATAATCCTGTGTTTGAAATTTCATAAAAAAAACAACAGTTGATGACTTTTTGAAATCCAATGTACAGTATTTTCCACGTAGATTCCATGTCACAATACGTTGACAAATTACGTTGAAACAATGTTGATTCAACCAGTTTGTGCCAAGTGTGTTCTTACATGATTTTTCTTATTTTATACAGTCCCTTCGGAAAGTATTTAGACCCCTTGACTTTTTCCACATTTTGTTACGTTACAGACTTTTTCTAAAATTGATTTTTTTTTTTATATAATCCTCAGCGATCTACACACAACACCTCATAATGACAAAGCAAAAACAGGTTTTTAGAAATCTTTGCTAATTTATATAATAAAAATATATATACCTTATTTACATAAGTATTCAGACCGATTGCTATGAGACTTGAAATTGAGCTCAGGTGCATCCTGTTTCCATTGATCTTCCTTGAGATGTTTCTACAACTTGATTGGAGTCCACCTGTGGTAAATTCAATTGATTGGACATGATTTGGAAAGGCACACACCTGTCTATATCAGGTCCCACAGTTGACAGTGCATGTCAGAGCAAAAACCAAGCCATGAAGTCGAAGGAATTGTCCATAGTGGTCCGAGACAGGATTGTGATGAGGCACTGATCTGGGGAAGGGTACCAAAAAAATTATGCAGCATTGAAGGTCCCCTAGAACACAGTGGCATCCATCATTCTTAAATGGAAGAAGTTTGGAACCACCAAGACTCTTCCTAGAGCTGGCCGCCCGGCCAAACTGAGCAATCGGGGGAAGAAGGGCCTTGGTCAGGGAGGTGACCAAGAACCCAATGGTCACTCTGACAGAGCTCCAGAGTTCTTCTGTGGAGATTGGAGAACCTTCTAGAAGGACAACCATCTCTTCAGCACTCCACCAATCAGGCCTTTATGGTAGAGTGGCCAGACAGAAGCCACTCCTCAGTAAAAGGCACATGACAGCCCGCTTGGAGTTTGACAAAAGGCAACTAAAGAGTCTCAGACCGTGAGAAAGAAGATTATTTGGTCCGATGAAACCAAGATTGAACTCTTTGGCCTGAATGTCAAGCGTCACTTCTGGAGGAAACCTGGCACCAGCCATACGGTGAAGAGTGATGGTGGCAGCATCATGCTGTGGGGATGCTTTTCAGCGGCAGGGACTGGGAGACTAGTCGGGATCGAGGCAAAGATGAACAGAGCAAACTACAGAGAGATCCTTGATGAAAACCTGCTCCAGAGCACTCAGGACCTCAGACTGGGATGAATGTTCACCTTCTAATAGGACAACAACCCTAAGGACAACACAGGAGTGGCTTCGGGACAAATCTCTGAATGTCCTTGAGTGGCCCAGCCAGAGCCCGGACTTGAACCCGATCGAACATCTCTGGAGAGACCTGAAAATAGCTGTGCAGCAACGCTCCCCGTCCAACCTGACGGAGCTTGAGAGGATCTGCAGAGAAGAATAGGAGAAACTCCCCAAAAAACAGGTGTGCCAAGCTTGTAGCGTCATACCCAAGAAGACTCAAGGCTGTAATCGCTGCCAAAGGTGCTTCAACAAAGTACTGAGTAAAGGGTCTGAATACATATGTAAATGTGATATAGAAATATTTTTTACAAATAATTTTAGAATAAGGCTGTAACCTAACAAAATGTGGAAAAAGTCAAGGTGTCTGAATACTTTCCGAAGGCACTGTGTATACTGTATATATTCTGTATCTTCGTGAATGTTCAGTTTAGTTTGTTTCTACTCTGATATTTTAAGGGGGTAAAAGATAAAAGAACATACTCATGTCTCTTTCTCTCTCTGTCATTTAAAAATATATATATTTCTCTCCTTTCATTCTTTTTCTCCATAGGTATCCATAGCAGTCATGGGCCAGGGCGTAAGTAAATCAACATTTACTACATTTATAATCTTCATATTTTATATAAAGACATTATCGTTTGTCGATGCTCCCAGAAATTCATTCTAAAGAAATGACGTGTCGTTTTTAGCATGGGCCTCAGTGCTCGTTCCCCAAACAGGGTAGGTTACACCTTGACGATGAACATCCTTTAGATAGATATGCTTCTTCAGCCTCTCAAAATGTCTACTCACTCATGTTGCATGCAAGAAGTCATTCGTTCTTGGAGATCCAAGTCCCTAAAGCACAAACCAATGACTATTACCATTATCATAGTTGGTATCAAAATGGAAAATGAGTCTAGAGTATTTTGATGGAGATTACACACACTGCTACTGTCTCTATATAACAGTCATGCATGCAACATCATCAGGACTGACTTCAGTGAGATAGCTGTGCATGCTGTCTATGTGCATTCAATTAATCCAGTATGAACTATCTGATAGCATAAAGTAACTGTCACTTATATGACCTCTCCCATCTTTACACAGATCGAGCTAACGCTTCATCTCTAGGTGTTGCAAACCGTAATCAAGGTAGGCTAAAATTGAGGTTGATTTGATTCTCACTAAACTGAACACACATACACACTCCAGACGTTCTGATCCAGACCTCTGAAAAGTCCACATTAGCGGACATCCAATGATCACCTTCACCTCTCCTCAGCTCTCTCCCTCTCTCCCTCCCTCTCTCACTCGCTCTTAGACCGCTTTGATCAGGCACTCCATCTTAATTACCCACAATCCTCTCCATGGGGGCTTCCCCTCCACTGAGAGAGAGATGGAGAAGAGAGGAGAGAGAGAGAGTAGAGAGAGAGAGAGAGAGTAGAGAGAGAGAGAGAGTAGAGAGAGAGAGTAGAGAGAGAGAGTAGAGAGAGAGAGAGAGAGAGAGAGAGAGAGAGAGAGAGAGAGAGAGAGAGAGAGAGAGAGAGAGAGAGAGAGAGAGAGAGAGAGAGAGAGAGAGAGAGAGAGAGAGAGAGAGAGAGAGAGAGAGAGACTGACTGACTGCTGACAAAGCTACTGGTAACTACCCCAAGATGTATAATCTCTGTTGTTTCCAATGGGAGCAAATGAAGCACAGTGGACAGAACAAGCAAGGAGGTGGGAATAACCAAGAACAAGCTATTGGCGTGTTTTAGCATGTATTTGCATATTTCCGATAGGTAACACCTACTCTGTGTCTCATATTATTTAATGTAAGACAGCTCAGGAAATATTTGTGCTTTTTTTTTTGACCCATATTTAACCCCTTATTTTTGTTGCCACAAAACTACCTCCATACTTCCATTTGTATGGGTTACCTTCAGACGAGTCCTGTGACACTAGTGGGAGTCGTAGAGCAAAACCTGAGAACACCATCATATTTGTGAGAGTCATATTAGTTTGTGGCTCAAACGGTTTGGACGCTACAGACAGAATTAGGCACTTCAGCATTACCCGACTTCAGACAAAAAATAATAATGATGTGCATGGCCATATTTCTTATTACAGCATATTGGATGACTGTCATTCATATTCCATTCACCCAGCTCAATGTAACAGCGATAGGTTTAGGTTACTACATATGAGTAACATTTTCCCTATACCCATCATGAGGTTGCTACAATGAAAGTTTACAACGTAGGTCCACACAGGTCAAGAGAAACATTTGAGTAATCAAGGTGACAGACAGTGACACATTCAATACGCCTTGCACACTCTTGCCTGCATCTAGCTGATCTAGGGTGTAATCATTAGTCTAAGAGTTGCAAATGAGAGTTTCTATTGGACAAATTCAGGTATGTTTATCCCCGTTTCGTTCTGTTTGCTTCCGTTTAAGAAACGTTTTTTCAAAATGTCTTAAACGGAATGAATACACCCCTGATCACACGCAAACACAGTTCACTTTCATAGCAGACACATACAAACAGCATCTCTCAACTTTTCCCTTCGCTTGTGGGCTTCAGCGCACAACACTGCACAACAGCTGTCTGTGACCAGGCAAAAAAAAGTTTCCAAGCCAAACCTTCATATCATAACCGCTACCTGCTACACACAGCCTATTTCGTTGTCACCATATTAGCTAACGTCAGTCATCATAGCTATTAGAACTAATGCGTTAGTAAACCCGCTACAATCATGCAGTACAGTGTACAGTTAGCGAGCAGTTTAGCAGTTACACTGGTGGGCCCAGCCAGCAATAAATACATTAATAAAACCAAAAGCTTACTTTGACTTGGAAAAGTTCCAGTGTTGGATAGCCATAGCCTCCCTCTCTGTTTGAGCCAGGTGTTTGAGCTAAACTACACTGAACAAAAATATAAATGCACCATGCAACAATTTCAAAGATTTTACAGAGTTACTGTTCATTTAAGGAATTCAGTAAATTGCAATAAATTCATTAGGCCCTAATCTATGGATTTCACATGACTGGAAATACAGACATGCATATGTTGGTCACGGATACCTTAAAAAAAAGAGCATCCCAAACATGCTCAATGGGTGACAGGAATTGTGTACAGATCCTTGCGATATGGGGCCATTCATTATCATGCTGGGCAGTGCAAATAGTCTGGGTAGCCATGATTAGCTGTTCAGGAGACTTATGGCTTGGGGGTAGAATCTGTTGAGAAGCCTTTTGGACCTAGACTTGGCGCTCCGGTACCGCTTGCCGTGCAGTAGCAGAGAGAACAGTCTACGACTAGGGTGGCTGGAGTCTTTGACAATTTTTAGGGCCTTCCTCTGACACCGCCTGGTATAGAGGTCCTGGATGGCAGGAAGCTTGGCCCCAGTGATGTACTGGGCCGTACGCACTACCCTCTGTATTGCCTTGCGGTCGGAGGCCGAGCAGTTGCCATACCAGGCGGTGATGCAACCAGTCAGGATGCTCTCGATGGTGCAGCTGTAGAACTTATTGAGGATCTGAGGACCCATGCCAAATCTTTTCAATCTCCTGAGGGGGAATAGGCTTTGTCGTGCCCTCTTCACGACTGTCTTGGTGTGTTTGGACCATGATAGTTTGTTGGTGATGTGGACAACAAGGAACTTGAAGCTCTCAACCTGTTCCACTACCCGTCGATGAGAATGGGGGCATGCTCAGTCCTCTTTTTTTCCTGTAGTCCACAATCATCTCCTTTGTCTTGATCACGTTGAGGGAGAGGTTGTTATCCTGGCACCACACGGCCAGGTCTCTGACCTCCTCCCTATAGTCTCATCGTTGTCGGTGATCAGGCCTACCACTGTTGTGTCGTCGGCAAACTTAATGATGGTGATGGAGTCGTGCCTGGCCATGCAGTCATGGGTGAACAGGGAGTACAGGAGGGGACTGAGCACGCACCCCTGAGGGGCCCCAGTGTTGAGTATCAGCGTTGCAGATGTGTTGTTGCCTACCCTTACCACCTGGGGGCGGCCCGTCAGGAAGTCCAGGATCCAGTTGCAGAGGGAGGTGTTTAGTCCCAGGATCCTTAGCTTAGTGATGAGCTTTGAAGTCACTACGGTGTTGAACGCTGAGCTGTAGTCAATGAATAGCATTCTCACGTAGGTGTTCCTCTTGTCCAGGTGGGAAAGGGCAGTGTGGAATGCAATAGAGATTGCATCATCTGTGGATCTGTTGGGGCGGTATGCAAATGGGAGTGGGTCTAGGGTTTCTGGGATAATGGTGTTGATGTGAGCCATGACCAGTCTTTCAAAGCACTTCATGGCTACAGACATGAGTGCTACGGGTCGGTAGTCATTTAGGCAGGTTATCTTAGTGTCCTTGGGCACAGAGACTATGGTGGTCTGCTTGAAACACATTGGTATTACAGACTCAGTCAGGGACATGTTGAAAATGTCAGTGAAGACACTTGCCAGTTGGTCAGCACATGCTCGGAGTACACGTCCTGGTAATCCGTCTGGCCCTGCGGCCTTGTGAATGTTGACCTACTTAAAAGTCTTACTCACATCAGCTATGGAGAGCGTGATCACATAGTCATCCGGAACAGCTGATACTCTCATGCATGCCTCAGTGTTGCTTGCCTCGAAGCGAGCATAGAAGTGATTTAGCTCATCTGGTAGGCTTGTGTCACTGGGCAGCTCGCAGCTGTTCTTCCCTTTGTAGTCTGTAAGAGTTTTCAAGCCCTGCCACATCCGACGAGTGTCAGAGCCGGTGTAGTACGATTCAATCTTAGTCCTGTGTTGACTCTTTGCCTGTTTGATGGTTTGTCGGAGGGCATAGCGGGATTTCTTATAAGCGTCCGGGTTAGAGTCCCGCTCCTTGAAAGCGGCAGCTCTACCCTATAGCTCAGTGCGGATGTTGCCTGTTATCCATGGCTTCTGGTTGGGGTATGTACAGAGTGCTGTTGAGGCTACTGTAGACCTTCATTGCGAAACTGTGTGTTTTAATCAATTATTGGTTGATGTGAATATATTTTGTATAGTTGTATCTAAAAAGGAGAACTTATTTGACTTCTACGGGATCGGTGTCCCGTATACGGGACGGTTGAGCTGACGTGCACTAATGTGATTAGCATGACTGTTGTAAGTAACAGCAAACTTTCCAGGACATACAGTTGGAGTCGGAGGTTTACATACACTTAGGTTGGACTCATTAAACTTTATTAACATATCATTTTTGTATGTTCTCTATAGTTATGTACTTGAAAATGTATCAATTGACCAATTCGGCACATTTGGGCAGACTTTATACAAAATAGTCCAGTATTGCAATGCTTCACTGGATCAATCTGAAACTTTGCACACACATGGATGCCATCTAGCGGCCAGAATCTAAATTGCACATAAACTGCAATATTATAATGTGGCCTTTCTCTTGCATTTCAAAGATGACGGAACAAAACAATAAATAGAAAATGCATGTTTTTTTATTTGTATTATCTTTTACCAGATCTAATGTGTTATATTTTCCTACGTTAATTTCACATTTCCACAAACTTCAAAGTGTTTCCTTTCAAATGGTATCAAGAATATGCATATCCTTGCTTCAGGTCCTGAGCTACAGGCAGTTAGATTTGGGTGTCATTTTAGGCGGAAATTGAAATAAGGGTCCGATCCTTAAGAGGTTAATGTTTCACTATTTTTATTTTTATGAAATTCACTGAGGAGGATGGTCCTCCCCTTCCTTCTCTGAGGAGCCTCCTCTGATTGTGCAAAAAACCTGATTTTTCCAGCTTAAACTGACAGATTTTTTTATTTTGTTACATAGATTGACGCAAGACTCTAAATTAAACAATGCAATTAAAAAAAACTTTGGCAAAGGGTCAAGTCTACATAACTTAGTGCACTCTGTTCGTAACAGATTTTTGTTTTGTGAACAGAAAACTGTATTGAGATCGAATGTTTCATTAGCTAGGTTCACAATTGGCGACAGATTTACATGCGAGTATTCTAAAATATACATAAAAACAATAAACGCATTTTCCCACCAGAGATGTGTTTCCATGTTGCGGATACAAGGTTGTGCGTGATGACATAATGCACATACAAAAATAACTTTTTATGGTTAAATTCTCATGTACCGAATATTTCTTTTTACATGCGTTTTCATTCTTTGTGAGAGGACCACACAACATATCACGACTCCAAGTTTACTTCATATGGTTCTTACTATATCAATATTTCCGACCATTTCTCACATTAATCATTTTACAGACACAAAAAGAGCCCACCTTGTCTAGCGTATTTTGTTTTGTCGACATTTGGAAAGTTTACCAATAAATTTGCTGTTTCCGTCAGGCCTGTCATGACATGTATTATTCGACTTTACTTTAAAAAAGGTTGGATGTAAACCTGGTTAGTGATGATAAACTAGCAGGACTTCGACCATGTTTCATCTAGCTCCATCTTCTCCCAGTTCCTGCCGCTGGACTTCCTCCCATATTTGGTAGTGAGTGGAAGTTCCTAACGGATGCTTCAGATGTGTATGTGTGTCTGGGTTTACCCTTTTGTCTCTGCTACTGTTGGGTTTATGCAGATTGTTCTGCAGCTATCCCTGGTTAATCCCTGTGCACAGATCTCCTGTCTGTCTGTTGTCTGTGTAAAAAGTGTTGCAGCGATGGTCGCTCCATGCCTGCCCCCCCCCATCACAGCCCTCACAGCCCAAAGACAGAAACGAGAAGGAGACTTTTAGGATTTCCAGGATCAAGGAAAAGCAGATATATTCTTCAGCTGTTGAATTCCATCTCTTTCTCCCAGAGCTGTATGGTGTGTGTGTGTGTGGGTGTGTGTGTGTGTGTGTGTGTGTGTGTGTGTATTTCAGCTATTTCTCTATTTCTACAGTTTTAAATCTCTCTAGGTCTCTCAGCCATTTCTCTATTTTTACAGCATTAAATATCTATGTATCACTCAGCCATTTCTATAAAATCTCCCCCCCCCCCCCCCTCTCTCTCTCTCTCTCTCTCTCTCTCTCTCTCTCTCTCTCTCTCTATATATATATATATATATATATATATATATATATATATATATATATATATATATATATATATATATATACAGTGGGGGGGAAAAGTATTTAGTCAGCCACCAATTCTGCAAGTTCTCCCACTTAAAAAGATGAGAGAGGCCTGTAATTTTCATCATAGGTACACGTCAACTATGACAGACAAAATGAGGAAAAAAAATCCAGAAAATCACATTGTGGGATTTTTAATGAATTTATTTGCAAATTATGGTGGAAAATAAGTATTTGGTCAATAACAAAAGTTTCTCAATACCTTGTTATATACCCTTTGTTGGCAATGACACAGGTCAAACGTTTTCTGTAAGTCTTCATTCCTCCATGGAGATCTCCTCAAGAGCAGTGATGTTTTGGGGCTGTCGCTGGGCAACACAGACTTTCAACTCCCTCCAAAGATTTTCTATGGGGTTGAGATCTGGAGACTGGCTAGGCCACTCCAGGACCTTGAAATGCTTCTTACGAAGCCACTCCTTCGTTGCCCGGGCGGTGTGTTTGGGATCATTGTCATGCTGAAAGACCCAGCCACGTTTCATCTTCAATGCCCTTGCTGATAGAAGGAGGTTTTCACTAAAAATCTCACGATACATGGCCCCATTCATTCTTTCCTTTACACGGATCAGTCGTCCTGGTCCCTTTGCAGAAAAACAGCCCCAAAGCATGATGTTTCCACCCCCATGCTTCACAGTAGGTATGGTGTTCTTTGGATGCAACACAGCATTCTTTGTCCTCCAAACACGACGAGTTGAGTTTTTACCAAATAGTTCTATTTTGGTTTCATCTGACCATATGACATTCTCCCAATCCTCTTCTGGATCATCCAAATGCACTCTAGCAAACTTCAGACGGGCCTGGACATGTACTGGCTTAAGCAGGGGGACACGTCTGGCACTGCAGAATTTTGTTTCTGGTGTCCTTTGACAGCTCTTTGGTCTTGGCCATAGTGGAGTTTGGAGTGTGACTGTTTGAGGTTGTGGACAGGTGTCTTTTATTCTGATAACAAGTTCAAACAGGTGCCATTAATACAGGTAACGAATGGAGGACAGAGGAGCCTCTTAAAGAAGAAGTTACAGGTCTGTGAGAGCCAGACATCTTGCTTGTTTGTAGGTGACCAAATACTTATTTTCCACCATAATTTGCAAATAAATTCATTAAAAATCCTACAATGTGATTTTCTGGATTTTTTTTCCTCAATTTGTCTGTCATAGTTGACGTG
>NW_028165035.1:77500-100284 GCF_964263955.1 Coregonus lavaretus
GCGATCAGTGGAGCAACATTGTGTTTTTTTGTTACCCCTGAAATGATGCTTTAGTAATAATACCCTAGTTTTTACTACTCAATGATATATTGTTAGACTAAGATGTCTCATCTTTACATACCAGTTAGCATATGTGTACATTTTGAAGTGATTAAGTGTTAATTCTTTGAAGTGAAGCGTTTCAACTTGTTTTAATTGTTCAACTATTATTCAAAATGAACTAGGGTCAATTTTGATTTATCACATATCACAATCATAAAGAGAGGAAGGGTTTATGTATCTAATGTGTCTGTGTTTCTGAGTTGTATTCTCAAATGAACATTTCCCTTTTATCTAGTTGTAAGATCTCCAATCTGTTTTATTTGATTGTCACTCTCTCTCAGCAGATCAGCCATGTGAATCAGCTTATCATATGGCATGCATCGCCAATGCAGCCATATCAAATCAAATAAAGATTTATTTGTCACATGTGCCGAATACAACTGGTGTAGACTTTACCGTGAAATGCTTGCTTACTAGCCCTTCTCAACAATGCAGTTTAAAAAAAAAGAATTACAATTAAAATAGTAACACGAGGAATCAAATTAAATACACAAGAATGAAGCTCTATGCAGGGAGTACCAGTACTAGATCAATGTCACAGCTAACCTTTTAGGTCAATAATATGCTGTTTTTATTAACCTTTTGTTGGCTTTATAATCGTGAGAGAAAATGAGCTAGCTAGTAGCTAGCTAGTTAGTTAGAGAAATACCTATGCTAGTAGCTAGCTAGTTAGTTAGAGAAACACCTAGGCTAGTAGCTAGCTAGTTAGTTGGAGAAATACCTATGCTAGTAGCTAGCTAGTTAGTTAGAGAAATACCTAGAATAGTAGCTAGCTAGTTAGTTGGAGAAATACCTAGGCAGTTTACAAGGTTAGCTGACTTTTCTCAAAACAAACCTCATTGTGGCTAGATGCTTCTTGTCCCTCGTGCTAGCCTTTACAGCCAATTATCACTTCAGAAACGTCCAAATTTAAAATATTGATCTGGTCAGCTTTATAGACCATTTCCCACCTCTTACTGCAGCTTTAGCTCATCTCAAAAGAATCGATTAATGCTGTGAAAACCAGCAAACATTCTAAAATGTTTTGTCACCAGTGCTTGTTGTGTTGACATGTTTAGTCCTCACACACTGTTGCTCCCACGGCACTAATCTGGTGAGCACCTATGGAGCTCTGCCCAAGCAAGGCATTTGATTGGTTTGACGTGTTGCGAGGCGTCACTTATATACACTGAGTTCCGACCTCTCTTTGGCTGATTTCTGCCATGGAACTTCCCCAAGCTTCCCGTCGCTACGAGGCTAGGTAGGTGCAGAGTGACTAGACAACAGGATAGATAATAGACAGTAGCAGCAGTATACTGTAGGTAGGGGTAAAGTGACTAGGCAACAGGATAGATAATAGATAGTAGCAGCAGTATACTGTAGGTAGGGGTAAAGTGACTAGACAACAGGATAGATAATAGACAGTAGCAGCAGTATACTGTAGGTAGGGGTAAAGTGACTAGACAACAGGATAGATAAT
This sequence comes from Coregonus lavaretus, assembly GCF_964263955.1. Taxonomy (NCBI): domain Eukaryota; kingdom Metazoa; phylum Chordata; class Actinopteri; order Salmoniformes; family Salmonidae; genus Coregonus; species Coregonus lavaretus. The sequence goes on from NW_028165035.1 coordinate 79,062, forward strand.
AGACAGTAGCAGCAGTATACTGTAGGTAGGGGTAAAGTGACTAGGCAACAGGATAGATAATAGATAGTAGCAGCAGTATACTGTAGGTAGGGGTAAAGTGACTAGACAACAGGATAGATAATAGACAGTAGCAGCAGTATACTGTAGGTAGGGGTAAAGTGACTAGACAACAGGATAGATAATAGATAGTAGCAGCAGTATACTGTAGGTAGGGGTAAAGTGACTAGACAACAGGATAGATAATAGACAGTAGCAGCAGTATACTGTAGGTAGGGATAAAGTGACTAGACAACAGGATAGATAATAGACAGTAGCAGCAGTATACTGTAGGTAGGGGTCAAGTGACTAGACAACAGAATATATAATAGACAGTAGCAGCAGTATACTGTAGGTAGGGGTAAAGTGACTAGACAACAGGATAGATAATAGACAGTAGCAGCAGTATACTGTAGGTAGGGGTCAAGTGACTAGACAACAGGATAGATAATAGACAGTAGCAGCAGTATACTGTAGGTAGGGGTAAAGTGACTAGACAACAGGATAGATAATAGACAGTAGCAGCAGTATACTGTAGGTAGGGGTAAAGTGACTAGACAACAGGATAGATAATAGACAGTAGCAGCAGTATACTGTAGGTAGGGGTAAAGTGACTAGACAACAGGATAGATAATAGACAGTAGCAGCAGTATACTTTAGGTAGGGGTAAAGTGACTAGACAACAGGATAGATAATAGACAGTAGCAGCAGTATACTGTAGGTAGGGGTAAAGTGACTAGACAACAGGATAGATAATAGACAGTAGCAGCAGTATACTGTAGGTAGGGGTAAAGTGACTAGACAACAGGATAGATAATAGACAGTAGCAGCAGTATACTTTAGGTAGGGGTAAAGTGACTAGACAACAGGATAGATAATAGACAGTAGCAGCAGTATACTGTAGGTAGGGGTCAAGTGACTAGACAACAGGATAGATAATAGACAGTAGCAGCAGTATACTGTAGGTAGGGGTAAAGTGACTAGACAACAGGATAGATAATAGACAGTAGCAGCAGTATACTGTAGGTAGGGGTAAAGTGACTAGACAACAGGATAGATAATAGACAGTAGCAGCAGTATACTGTAGGTAGGGGTAAAGTGACTAGACAACAGGATAGATAATAGACAGTAGCAGCAGTATACTTTAGGTAGGGGTAAAGTGACTAGACAACAGGATAGATAATAGACAGTAGCAGCAGTATACTGTAGGTAGGGGTAAAGTGACTAGACAACAGGATAGATAATAGACAGTAGCAGCAGTATACTGTAGGTAGGGGTAAAGTGACTAGACAACAGGATAGATAATAGACAGTAGCAGCAGTATACTTTAGGTAGGGGTAAAGTGACTAGACAACAGGATAGATAATAGACAGTACCAGCAGCGAATGTGAGGGGGTCCATGCAGATAGTCCGGGCAGCTATTTGGTTCACTATTTAGCAGTCTTATGGCTTGGGGGTAGAAGCTGTTCAGGCTAGCCATGGCATACAAAAGACGAATTGTTAGTTTATCAATAGATTATTGAGTTTCTTTGTCCTGCCTTGGTATAGGCTCTGAGAATAAATAGGCAAATGATGTCGCGCTCCTATCGCACAGCAATACTGTAGCGTTACCCATACTGTCAAATATTTTAAATAGGCTAGCGGTCTATTTACTGTGTTGGCAGAATGTTTTCATCTTCAGCAGTACTTTATGCTGTATCTGCAAAAGGACTGTCAGTTTCAGAACGAGAAAACAATGGCAAATTGTCGTTGACCTGTCATCAGAACGTTTGAATTAAAAAAATGTTTCGCATCGACTTTTCCCCCCCTAACCTTAATATGATGGACTGACCGCGAATATTGAACGTATGCGGTACACAGAACACACCGCAGCCTTGTGCGGCACCCCTCAACGTAGCGTTGCGAACTGCTCCATTGACAATGAATGACTTCTGCCAGAATGCAAAGAGTTTGATGGACATGAGGCGTAAGGCAGGCTACAAAAAAATTATAATAATGGAATTACAGTACTTACAGTAGCTGACTAAGGTCTACTTCAATGTAAAAGATCAACTGTTCACCTGTTAAAATTCAACTGTATACCAGTATTATAAACGGCACTGCCTATGATATTGCAAAACTCGAAATACATATAGCCTATCTATTTACTAGGCTACTAGGTCCAATTAAATGAGAGATGTGCATGATCATTTGTTGTATGTCTCCTTCGGGAATATGAACCCATCACGGCCAGAAAAGGTGAGGAATTTATTCTGCAATGGTTCTGAAAACAATATATATATAGGAAAAAGATTCCTATGTCTAATTATTTTAGATTCTAAAAACTAAACCACACAGATGTTCCCTCTTCTCACTAACGGCAAATGGCTGCATTCTTGTTAATATGTTTTCCAGTTTTAAGTTTTTATAAATACGCTTTTCATCATATCCCCTATTTACACAAAATACTTACTTGCCAGCTTGCAATACAATATTTCAACCACTAGCAGATGTGCTTACGTATGTTCTAAAGTTTGCGGGGAGGTGAGCACACTCTCGCTTCAAGTTACATTTTTATAAAATGCCAACTTTTGCGTGCAAACTGGCGCACGCACATTTTGTGGTATATTTTGTACACATGCAGGGTTGATAAATGAAGCCCCTGTTGTTTGCACCGTGCTCTCATAAATGGTCCAGAGCCATTTTACACAGAATCATAAATTACATTCATGCAGGAACGAGATTCCAATTATACTCCAATCTCTTGGCAAATATTATATAATCTTAGGTTTCTCTGTAAGAGAGGGAGGAAAATGTGCTTTTTTTATTCAATCCATTTTCACAAAAATAGCATTGCGTTTACATCCCTATGTCATTCAGAACATGCAAAAATGATGGAACGAATATTACAAAACAGTCATTACTAACAAACCTTAACAAAGGTGTGTGTGTGTGTGTGTGTTTGTTACAATATTTCAATACAATCCTAACATCCGGATCATAGTGTTTGCTTCCTGTGATGTTTACTCCAGCCAGCAAGGAACTATAATGTGATCACCTGCACATATCAATTTACATTTCAAAGGCACCAATCACGTGGAGAGCCTCGTAGGAGGGCACCAATCACATGGAGAGCCTGGTAGGAGGGCACCAATCACGTGGAGAGCCTAATAGGAGGGAGCCAATCACATGGAGAGCCTGGTAGGAGGGCACCAATCATGTGGAGAGCCTGGTATCTATCAGGCTCTCCTATCAGGCTCTCCTATCAGGCTCTCCAATCACGTGGAGAGCCTAATAGCAGGGAGCCAATCACGTGGAGAGCCTAATAGAAGGGAGACAATCACGTGGAGAACCTAATAGGAGGGAGCCAATCACGTGGAGAGCCTTGTAGGAGGGAACCAATTACATGGCGAGCATATTAGTTGAGAGCCAATCACGTGGATAGCCTGCTGTGGGTTATTGGTTCCTTTGTTTCAGTGTTATTTTCTCTCAAATCCCCCATGGTCTCTAAAATACTGTACCTCGGCAAGGTCTCCTTCTATGGTCTCACTCCTTTTTTGAAACCGAAGTGAGTGGATGTGTCCCAATACTCACAGAGTACGTGAGCGCAATATTCACAGAGTATGTTAGCGGATGTGTCCCAATACTCACAGAGTACGTGAGCGGATGTGTCCCAATACTAACAGAGTACGTGAGCGCAATATTCACAGAGTATGTTAGCGGATGTGTCCCAATACTCACAGAGTACGTGAGCGGATGTGTCCCAATACTAACAGAGTACGTGAGCGCAATATTCACAGAGTATGTTAGCGGATGTGTCCCAATCCCCACAGAGTACGTGAGCGGATGTGTCCCAATACTCACAGAGTGCGTGAGCGGATGTGTCCCAATCCTCACAGAGTACGTTTACGTGCACACTAATAATTCGATATTAAACTGATTATGGCAGTAGGCCAGTTATGGTATTGGTCATGTAAACACATGACTCTGCTTATCTTAATACACCGATGAAAACATCTGGTTTTCTGAGCAATCTTTGAAATTATTAGGCCATCTAAATGCCTTAATCAGAGTTATAGCGGTGCATTTGATCTGCGCACGTGCTAGCACGAGCAGCGCTAGCTTCCTTCTTTCGCGCGAGTGAAGTGATTTTGGAAAAACTGAAAGTATGCCTCTTAGAAATAGTTTTCACATACAAACTTTATATGTCCGAACTCAGAATCAAATATGCTTCACAAAAATAACATGGTCGCTGTGGTAGAACGTTTATTTTGATTGCCGATTTTCTGCATTTATCAAAAGTCCCATCAGGTAGCCTGATTTCAGATGTGTCCATGTAAACAGGATTTTTTTGGGGGGGGAAATCGTTCTTCTTGCAAATCATGTAAACGTTTAAATCTAACTATTATATCAATCTGACTATTCACAATAATGGTGTTGTTGTATGCATGTAACCGAACTCACAGATGGCCTCCTCTTTTACTCTCCTGTTTTACTTATTATTGTATATGAATATGGATTTGTGTTAGTATACACATCAAAAGTCCCAATGCAAAGTTACACCTCACTTTTCTATTTTTTTTTGTTGAGTTTTTACATGAAACCGATCAGAATTCCGAAGAATGCCGAAGTCATGTCGTGTTTTTTCCGGGGTGTGATGTAACACGGAGGACCCGGCAAGCCAGCCTATTCCCTACAATGTAAACTCCAACAGAAATAACTTAAAATGTAGAACTTCAAATTAAACCAAATCATTTGCAGTCATGACTACTGGTTTCAATTGAATTTTCAGCCAACTTACAAGCAAATATTTTATGAATTTATTGTTTCAAATGAACTTGCAAGGTTGCCAACTAGCCTGCTAACACCTAGCTCACAGCTACATTAAAGTAAATACAAGTTTTGGAAATACATAACACCATCTAACCAGTTATCAAAAAATGTTAGGTACAGTGAGGGAAAAAAGTATTTGATCCCCTGCTGATTTTGTACGTTTGCCCCACTGACAAAGACATGATCAGTCTATAATTTTAATGGTAGGTTTATTTGAACAGTGAGAGACAGAATAACAACAAAAAAATCCAGAAAAACGCATGTCAAAAATGTTATAAATTGATTTGCATTTTAATGAGGGAAATAAGTATTTGACCCCTCTGCGAAATATGACTTAGTACATGGTGGCAAAACCCTTGTTGGCAATCACAGAGGTCAGACGTTTCTTGTAATTGGCCACCAGGTTTGCACACATCTCAGTAGTTGACAAAATAAAAAGGAGACAGACGAGGTACTACACAATTAGAACAAGCAGGTATGATTTTCTCTTTCGTTTTGAGCCCACGGCAAGGAAGCACCAGAGCCTGCCGTGCTGACAGGTTCCCACTGGATAACGGCCAAAAAGTCTGTGAATAGCATGAGATGTGGCTAATGTTAGCCAGCTTGAGCTAGCTACAGAGCTAGCATACGAACTCGGTAGCACAGAGTAGATCCTCCATATGACGTTGAGAAATAGTGCATTGCAGGTTGTTTAGAGGTTATCCGGAAATAAGTTAATAAATATGTAATAACCCACAAACATAACTATGTTTGTACTTATAGATAAACAGATCGTGACCACAACTAAGCCACTAAGTCTTTGACCACACTGTTGTTACATTAGTGAGTAAAAACGAATGCTTCCTACCCTTTAACCTCTCTCACCCCCCTCCCCCTTCCCTCTCTCTCTCTCCCTCCCTGCCTCCCTCTCTCTCTCTCCCTCCCTGCCTCCCTCCCTCTCTCTCCCTCCCTGCCTCCCTCTCTCTCTCTCTCTCCCTCCCTGCCTCCCTCCCTCTCTCTCCCTCCCTGCCTCCCTCCCTCTCTCTCCCTCCCTGCCTCCCTCCCTCTCTTCACAGCTCGGGTGTGTGACAACGCCATGCTTCTCTGTCAGAACGGGGGAACGTGCCACCACCACCAGCGGTGCCACTGTGCTCCGGGTTTCAATGGCGTCCTGTGTGAGAAGGCACGATGCCAGGGTCCTGGGCCCTGCGAGGACTACCCAACGTCTGGGCAGTCGTCCCTCCGTCACGCCCTCCTCTTCCACCACCTCCATCTCCTCTACCCTCTCCTCCTGGGCCCTCCAGGTCTACTCCTCCCCTTACTGCTCCCCCTGGTGGTGGTGGTGTGGTTCTGCTGAGAATCGTTGTATTCATTACAACTGGCCAGTGAACTTGTGGTATTTGGAACTGAAGAGATCCACTTGGCCATGTTGTCAGCCATGTTGTCATTCTGAAGGACAGCAGAGCAGGACCTTACTGCAAGTACATTCTGGACAGCAGAACGAAAGGTCAGATTAGAAAGGCTACAGAAAAGGGAAAGGACCTCGGCCCTGAAGGGATCAAGCAGGGACACTGAACGAGATACTATTTGCCCTGGTCTGAGGTATAGGGAACCTTTATTTAATGTCAAAAGTCACAGTGACTGCAAGGATGAGAGTAGAAGTGCAATATGGTGTTGGCTGATAAACTGGATGGATAACAAAGAAATGCTAGATACTTTTGGTCCGAGAGAGACACAGACAGACAGACAGACAGATAAACAGACAGACAGATAAACAGACAGACAGGTAGCTTAGTGGTTAAGAGTGTTGTGCCAGTAACCGAAAGGTCCCGAGCCGACTAGGTGAAAAATCTGTCGATGTGCCCTTGAGCAAGGCACTTAACCCTAATTGCTTCTGTAAATCGCTCTGGATAAGAGTGTCTCCTAAATGACTAAAAATGTAATAGGCAGGCAGACAGACTAGAGAAAACTACAACTTATGGCGCTTAGACACGGGCTGCGGTAAACGGCATTTGAACCGTGAGAGAATCCGCCTACCGTCTGTAGGGACCAGTGATCCCGGTTGTTGTCAGCTCGAATGTTGTCATTAAAACATTGTTTGATTGGTTGACAAGATGAACGACGCTCATTGGTCAACCATGTGCAGCGGCCGCTCAAGACTTCAGCTGATTTCATATTTTGGCGCCTTGAGCTCCAAGCCAGCGGAGCCGCTCACGGAGCAAGCGCCATGAACCGCGGCCGCTTACAGAACTGCTCGTATTTTGCCGCCCGCCACACTACTCCCATCGAAGTCTATGAGAACTTCGCCGCTTACCGTGGCCCGTCTGTAAACGCCTTTACAGTACAATCTACGACCTACAATCTCACTATTGGTTGTGTCCCAAATGTCGCCATGTTCCCTATATAGTGCAACCTATGGGCCCTGGTCAAAGGAAAAGGGTGCCAAATAAAGGGAATGTTCACCCAAATTACAAAATGACACGTTGGTTATCTTACCCTGGAACCAGTCTACGGACATGTTATGACTTGCAATCTGTGCTTTGGTTTTAATTCCCTGGCACTGTTTCCAAATGCTAAGGTTTTATCATTTGTGGCACAAAATCCCATTTATGTCCTGGTACAGATATTAGCATTTGTCACGCCTCATGTTTAAATAATCCGAAAGTATCCCAAATTGATTTTGAAGCTCAATACAGTCACATGTAGATGATTTGATGCGCTAAAAATGCTAATATCAGTACCAGGACTTGTAGGGATTTGTGCATAAAATGCACAAACATTAGCATTTGGAAAACAGTGCAGGGAAACTAAACCAAAGCATGGATCGCTGTCATACCTTGTCCATAGACTGCTTACAGAGTAAGAAAACCAATATGTCATTTTGGAATTTGGGTGAACTATACCTTTAAGACACATCCAATGACAACAGATGTTGGTATACCAATGTTTGACCTAGAAACAATGTTGACAATGTTGTCATTTTTTGGGAACAGATGGATAGTCTTCACAGAGGTTATCCCACTTAACGCGGGCCAACAAAATAGGGTTGAAACTGTACAAAACTGAAATCGCTTGAACTCTGTCATCTGACATTACAAAGTGGTTGAGAAGATGATGAGATGTCACTCAATCTTACTCTTTATGCCCCCTTCTTTCTTTCCTCCCTCCTTGTTACCTTCCCTTACCTCCTTCCCTCACTTCTATTCCTCCTACCTGTGCTTTGGTGACTAGTGATTTTCATTGGCTGCTGAAAAAGGCAATTTTGTTTTTTTTGTCAAGTGCTGCAAACATGTTATGATCCAAGATGAAATCCTTGACTACCGGTCGACTCGGAGAAGAAAACTATTGTTATTTTTGTTGGAGGCTTTGTAGTCATGGAAACGCTTGTTGAGCTCACCTGTGTTGGATAAAGATGATGTATCAAATTGTATTGTAGCTGTATTTAATGTTTGTACAAAACAAAAAGATATTTTCATGATTTTAAGTAAATGAAAAATATGTATTACTTTTAGTTTTTGTATCGTTGTCGGCCGGCTTGGGGTGGCAAGGCAACTCCTGAAGATGTCTACAACTCAGAATGCATAAAGAAATTGTTTTTATTATTCCTGATATTGTGGTTCAGCACTGCTGACATATGGAAACTGTTTACAGATACACTGAAATAATATACAGTTGCACCAAAGGGAAATCCAGGTGTTTCTCTTACTGCTTTACAGGCTTCAGTGGAACACATCTTCCAAGTACAGAAAAATAACATTACAATTCAGTCAGACAAGAATATATATTGTTACTCTTTCAAAACCTAACTTTAGACACTCATGGCCTGCCCTGCTGTGTGTAAATTCCCCAACAATACAGCTACAAATCCAAGTGTCTTATTTATGTCAACAACAGAATAGATTTTCCAAGTATAATAGAAAACTGTTTACTCATAGTGTTGCTAAATTAACTCTATTCTACCAGTGTGTCCCTTCTTACGTTCACGATGCAGCAGTAGACCTCTAGATCTCAAACCCATTCCCCGCCGTGTGGAAAATGTACCAACAGGCTCCGAATGAGATTGCACGGCAGTAATGACGAGAGTCCAGCTGAGAATGATAGTCGATGTAATCCATGAATCCGATGAAGAAAGGAAGAGGTTCCGCTAAACTCATCTCTTTCCTGCTGTGTTGTGACTGCGTAGTCATGAGAGGGGAAATTAGCCTAGCTGTAATCTACAGTGGGTCACTGAATAGAAATGAAGTCATTCCTGGTGGGTGACATATTGCACCTTGAGACATTAGATTTGGCAGATTGACTGTCTTTATTAGGATTATTATACGATTTCAAGAGATTTATGCAAATATGCATCCCGGCTCAAACATTATACTTGTCAGTGGTGTCATGGACTAACAGTTATGTGTTTAGGAGTGTTTGTAAGTCGCTCTGGATAAGAGCGTCTGCTAAATGACGTAAATGTAAATGTTCAAGATTCCATTTTCCAAAATGGCTGCCCAGAAAATGGAGTAGCACACCAAATACCATTTCTGGTAACATTACAAGGCTGAGAAATAAAATAAAATAAAAATGTATTTGTCACGTGTTTCGTAGACAACAGGTGTAGACTAAGAGTAAAATGCTTACTGACAGGTCATTTTCCAACAATGCAGAGTTAAAGATAAAGGAAAAATATTGACACAAGGAAAAAATACACAGTGACTAATGAATAACAATAAAGACTGGAAAATAACATGGCTATATACAGGGAGTACCAGGTAATAACATGGCTATATACAGGAAGTACCAGGTAATAACATGGCTATATACAGGGAGTACCAGGTAATAACATGGCTATATACAGGGAGTACCAGGTAATAACATGGCTATATACAGGACGTACCAGGTCATCACATGGCTATATACATGGAGTACCAGGTAATAACATGGCTATATACAGGGAGTACCAGGTAATAACATGGCTATATACAGGGAGTACCAGGTAATAACATGGCTATATACAGGGAGTACCAGGTAATTACATGGCTATATACAGGGAGTACCAGGTAATAACATGGCTATATACAGGGAGTACCAGGTAATAACATGGTTATATACAGGGAGTACCAGGTAATAACATGGTTATATACAGGGAGTACCAGGTAATAAAATGGCTATATACACAGGGTACCAGTTAATAACATGGCTATATACAGAGAGTACCAGGTAATAACATGGCTATATACAGGGAGTACCAGGTAATAACATGGCTATATACAGGGAGTACCAGGTAATAACATGGCTATATACAAGGAGTACCAGGTAATAACATGGCTATATACAGGGAGTACCAGGTAATAACATGGCTATATACAGGGAGTACCAGGTAATAACATGGCTATATACATGGAGTACCAGGTAATAACATGGCTATATACAGGGAGTACCAGGTAATAACATAGCTATATACAGGGAGTACCAGGTAATAACATGGTTATATACAGGGAGTACCAGGTAATAACATGGCTATATACAGGGAGTACCAGGTAATAACATGGCTATATACAGGGAGTACCAGGTAATAACATGGCTATATACAGGGAGTACCAGGTAATAACATGGCTATATACAGGGAGTACCAGGTAATAACATGGCTATATACAGGGAGTACCATGTAATAACATAGTTATATACAGGGAGTACCAGGTAATAACATCTCTATATACAGGGAGTACCAGGTAATAACATGGCTTTATACAGGGAGTACCAGGTAATAACATGGCTATATACAGGGAGTACCAGGTAATAACATGGCTATATACAGGGAGTACCAGGTAATAACATGGCTATATACAGGAAGTACCAGGTAATAACATGGCTATATACAGGGAGTACCAGGTAATAACATGCTATATACAGGAAGTACCAGGTAATAACATGGCTATATACAGGGAGTACCAGGTAATAACATGGCTATATACAGGGAGCACCAGTACCGAGTTGATGTGCAGGGCTACGAGGTAATTGAGGTAGCTATGGACATACAGCTAGGGGTCAAGTGACTAGACAACAGGATATATAATAGACAGTAGCAGCAGTATACTGTAGGTAGGGGTAAAGTGACTAGACAACAGGATATATAATAGACAGTAGCAGCAGTATACTGTAGGTAGGGGTAAAGTGACTAGACAACAGGATAGATAATAGACAGTAGCAGCAGTATACTGTAGGTAGGGGTAAAGTGACTAGACAACAGGATAGATAATAGACAGCAGCAGCAGTATACTGTAGGTAGGGGTAAAGTGACTAGACAACAGGATAGATAATAGACAGCAGCAGCAGTATACTGTAGGTAGGGGTAAAGTGACTAGACAACAGGATAGATAATAGACAGTAGCAGCAGCCTACCTAGTGAGTGTGAATGTGGCATCAGTATGTGTGTGTGTTATTTACATTTGTGTGGACATATGTAGTGTGTGTATGAGTGTAGGGGTGTCAGTGTAAGGATGTGTGAGTGTGTGGGTGGAGTCCAGTGTGTGGGTGGAGTCCAGTGTGTGGGTGGAGTCCAGTGCGTGGGTGGAGTCCAGTGTGTGTGCATAGAGTCAGTGCAAGAGAGTCCGGCTAGCCATTTGATTAGCAATTTAGCAGTTTTGTTTAGCGTTCTTATGGCTTGGGGCTAGAAACTGTTCAGGGTCCTGTTGGTTACAGACTTGGTGCAACGGTAGCCCAGTGCGGCAGCAGAGAGAACAGTTCATGGCTTGGGTGGCTGGAGTCTTGGTGATGAAGAGGTGTGAGGAAGGCTTTACGCACCTTTTAACGCAATAAACATTCTTCTGACACTTCTCCCAGTCTCCTGGCTCAGCCGTACTCGGACATTTCAAAATCACTTTTTTTTTAAAAGTGATACGTCTCTTAGATAGAGACGAAGCTCAAGAGAGTAGGATACATGACTGTAAAAGTACCACAACTCTAAATCATAGCAGCAGGTGCAGGACGCTGTTGAAATATACATCCTCCTCAGACACTGAAACCAGCGCCATCATTTCTCTACATGACCTGCTTACTAAGACAGAATAGACTTTGTGTATGCAGGCTGCTCGCTCATGAAATTCACAACTAGGTTACAAATCTTTTCTCACTTTATCATCACTAATTGCAATCCCTTTGAAACCAACTTTTTCAGTGCTGATGCTTCAAAGTCTGAAAGTAAACGTGTTGACCTCAGTACAAAGACACGTTTCCTCAAAAGGCAAGGCTACAGTATATTGGTACAGTGTATTATATAGTACAGTAAATAGTACATTATAAACTGAGTGATTCGAGCTCTGAATGATGATTGGTTGACATCCGTGGTATATCAGACCGTATACCATGAGCGTGACAAAATATGTATTTTTACTGCTCTAATTACGTTGGTAACCAGTTTATAATAGCAATAAGGCACCGCTGGAGTTTGTGGTATATGGCCAATATACCACGGCTAAGGGCTGTATCCAGGCACTCCGCGTTGCGTTGTGCGTAAGAACAGCCCTAAGCCGTGGTACGTTGACCATATACCACACCCCCTCGGGCCTTATTGCTTAAGTATATAGTACAGTACATAGTACCGTATATAGTACAGTATAATGGTTCAGTATATATGAAGGCCTGATTCACGCAGTCACGCAGTCCCCTCTGAACAGTTGATTTTGAGATGTGTCTGTTACTTTGGGCTGCATTTCTGAGGCTGGTAACTCTAGTGAATTTATCCTCTGCAACAGAGGAAACTCTGGATCTTCCATTCCTGTGGCGGTCCTCATGAGAGACAGTTTCATCATAGCGCTTGATGGTTTTTGCGACTGCACTTGAAGAAACTTTCAAAGTTCTTGAAATTTTCAGATTGACTGACCTTCATGCCTTAAAGTAATGATGGACTGTCATTTATCTTTGCTTATTTGAGCTGTTCTTGCCATAATATGGACTTGGTCTTTTACCAAATAGGGCTATCTTCTGTATACCACCCCTACCTTGTCACAACACAACTGATTGGCTCAAACGCATTAAGAAATAAATAAATTCCACAAATGATCTTTTAACAAGGCACACCTGTTAATTGAAATGCATTCCAGGTGACTACCTCATGAAGCGGGTTGAGAGAATGCCAAGAGTGTGCAAAGCTGTCATCAAGGCAAAGGGTGGTTACTTTGAAGAATCTCAAATATAAAATATATTTTGATTTGTTTAACACTTTTTTGGTTACTAAATGATTCCATATGTGTTATTTCATAGTACAGTTTAATGGTACAGTATATAGTAAACTATATAGTACAGTATATAGTACAGTATAATGATACAGTATATGGTACAGTATATAGTACAGTATAATGGTACAGTGTATAGTACAGTATATAGTACAGTATAATGGTACAGTGTATAGTACAGTATATAGTACAGTATAATGTTACAGTATATAGTACAGTATAATGGTACAGTATAATGGTACAGTATATAGTACAGTATAATGTTACAGTATATGGTACAGTATATAGTACAGTATATGGTACAGTGTATAGTACAGTGTATAGTACAGTATAATGTTACAGTATATAGTACAGTATATGGTACAGTGTATAGTACAGTATAATGTTACAGTATATAGTACAGTATATAGTACAGTATATAGTACAGTATATTGTAGAGTATAATGGTACAGTATTTAATAATAATGATAATATGCCATTTAGCAGACGCTTTTATCCAAAGCGACTTACAGTCATGCATGCATACATTTTTTAGGTATGGGTGGTGCCGGGGATCGAACACACTACCCTGGCGTTACAAGCGCCATGCTCTACCAATTGAGCTACAGAGGACCATACAGTATATAGTACAGTATAATGGTACAGTATATAGTACAGTATAATGGTACAGTATATAGTACAGTATATAGTACAGTATATAGTACAGTATAATGGTACAGTATATAGTACAGTATATAGTACAGTATAATGGTACAGTATATAGTAAACTATATAGTACAGTATAATGGTACAGTATATAGTACAGTATATAGTACAGTATAATGGTACAGTATATAGTAAACTATATAGTACAGTATAATGGTACAGTATATAGTACAGTATATAGTACAGTATAATGGTACAGTATATAGTACAGTATATAGTACAGTATAATGTTACAGTATATAGTACAGTATATAGTACAGTATAATGGTACAGTATATAGTACAGTATATAGTACAGTATATAGTACAGTATATAGTACAGTATAATGGTACAGTATATAGTACAGTATATAGTACAGTATATAGTACAGTATATAGTACAGTATAATGGTACAGTATATAGTACAGTATAATGGTACAGTATATAGTACAGTATATAGTACAGTATAATGGTACAGTATATAGTACAGTATAATGGTACAGTATATAGTACAGTATATAGTACAGTATAATGGTACAGTATATAGTAAACTATATAGTACAGTATAATGGTACAGTATATAGTACAGTATATAGTACAGTATAATGGTACAGTATATAGTAAACTATATAGTACAGTATAATGGTACAGTATATAGTACAGTATATAGTACAGTATAATGGTACAGTATATAGTACAGTATATAGTACAGTATAATGTTACAGTATATAGTACAGTATATAGTACAGTATAATGGTACAGTATATAGTACAGTATATAGTACAGTATATAGTACAGTATATAGTACAGTATAATGGTACAGTATATAGTACAGTATATAGTACAGTATATAGTACAGTATATAGTACAGTATAATGGTACAGTATATAGTACAGTATAATGGTACAGTATATAGTACAGTATATAGTACAGTATAATGGTACAGTATATAGTACAGTATATAGTACAGTATAATGGTACAGTATATAGTACAGTATATAGTACAGTATAATGGTACAGTATATAGTACAGTATGTACAGTGCATTCAGAAAGTATTCAGACCCCTTGACTTTTTCCACATTTTGTCACGTTACAGCCTTATTTTAAAATGGACTAAATAAGAAATGTTCCTCATCAATCTACACACAATATCCCATTATGAAACAGCAAAACTTTTGCAAATGTATTAAAAATAAAAAACAGAAATACCTAATTTACATTGGTATTCAGACCCTTTGCTATGAGACTCAAAATTGAGCTCAGGTGCATCCTATTTCCATTGATCATCCTTGAGGTGTTTCTACAACTTGATTGGAGTCCACCTGTGGTAAATTCAATTGATTGGACATGATTTGGAAAGGCACACACCTGTCTATATAAGGTCACACAGTTGACAGTGCATGTCAGAGCAGAAACCAAGCCGTGAGGTCGAAGGAATTGTCCGTATTGCTCAGAGACAGGATTGTGTCGAGGCAAAGATCTGGCAAAGGGCACCAAAACATTTCTGCAGCATTGAAGGTCCCTAAGAACACAGTGGCCTCCATCATTCTTAAATGGAAGAAGTTTGGAACCACCAAGACCCTTCCTAGAGCTGGCCCACCGGCCAAACTGAGCGATCGGAGGAGAAGGGCCTTGGTCAGGGAGGTGATCAAGAACCCGATGGTCACTCTGACAGAGCTCCAGTGTTCCTCTGTGGAGATGGGAGAACCTTCCAGAAGGACAACCAACTCTGCAGCACTCCACCAATCAGGTCTTTATGGTAGAGTGGCCAGATGGAAGCCACTCCTCAGTAAAAGGCACCTAAAGGACTCTCTGGTCTGATGAAACCAAGATAAAAAAAAATTAAAAAATAAAGATTGAACTCTTTGGCCTGAATGCCAAGCGTCACGTCTGGAGGAAACCTGGCACCATCCCTACGGTGAAGCATGGTGGTGGCAGCATCATTCTGTGGGGATGTTTTTCAGCAGCAGGGACGTTTGTAGACACACACACACACACACACACACACACACACACACACACACACACACACACACAGACACACACACAGTGTAGCCTAGTCTTTGGGTTCTGTCAGCATTGGTCGGTTGTGCCGAGACGAGAGAGAGCCCCTTATATAACCCAACCTGACATCGCTCCTCCATATATTTATCTATATATTCTTAATTCCATTGCTTTACTTAGATTTGTGTGCATTGGGTATATGTTGTGAAATTGTTAGATATTACTTGTTAGATATCCTGGTCCTCTGTAGCTCAGCTGGTAGAGCACGGCGCTTGTAACGCCAAGGTAGTGGGTTCGATCCCCGGGACCACCCATACACAAAAATGTATGCACGCATGACTGTAAGTCGCTTTGGATAAAAGCGTCTGCTAAATGGCATATTATTATTATTTATATCACTGCACTGTCGGAGCTGGAAGCACAAGCATTTCGCTACACCCGCAATAACATCTGCTAAACACGTGTATGTGACCAATAAAATTTGATTTGATTTGAGGATGGGGAGCGTCGCTGCACAGCTATTTTTAGGTCTCTCTAGAGATGTTAGATCGGGTTCAAGTCCGGGCTCTGTGACCAATAACATTTGATTTGATTTGATCTGAACCACAGCAGACCTGAGTTCAGATACTATTCTAAAACGTTCAAATCATTTGAGTGTTTGTTTTAACCTGCCTGGAGGTGGATGGGGGTTGTTGTTTTACGGTTATTCTATTGGTTCCAATACAATAACTATTGGTTCTACGTTTGGCCAAAATTAGTGCTCTATATAAGGAATACGGTGCCATTTGTGAAGCACCCTTGGTGTTCTGTATCTGGGAAACAACAAGCTCAGCAGCTGCCAGGTTTAAACTGGGAGGTTCATCTTATTAGCGATGCAATATCCATATTCATTTGAGCACAGCAGCAGCTTCCCTGTCTGTCTGCGAAACACCAGACGTGTTCTGTACTTGCAAAACACCAGTTCGTATTGATAGGGGACGGGGAGAGAGAGTAAGCTAAACTTTCCCAACTGTTTCTGTGTTGTTAAATTATGCCGTTATTGAAATTTGCGCTCATCCATAATAAGGTAATGCTTAGTTCCCCTGGCTCACAGTTGAGGGGGAAGTACTTTCTCCCCCCAAATTCAGAGGATTATTTAAATATTCATGATGTTTATGCTTGAAAGGGGAGGCAAAATGACTTACTAATTCAAAATATTTTCGTCAGGCTGGTTTTAGAAATGTGTGTTTCCATCAGCCGTGCATTTTGAGAGATTTTGAGGATCGTTGAACATAGGCCTTGGATTTGTTTTAGAGCTCATACAGTGAATTACTCTCAAATTTGAAATATTTATTTTGATATACCAAAGTATCAGCTATCACACCATGTAAAGGAACTACCTCCCAACATTTTTTTTCTTTTTTTTATGTCATAAGATGCAACTAACTGGATTTATGTAAACTTCGTCAGATACCGTAAAAGGCATTTCATTTTCACAATTATTTTCCAAGAAGTGTTTAATAAGGATCGGACCCTTATTTTCAATGTTCGCCTAAAATGACATACCCAAATCTAACTGCCTGTAGCTCAGGACCTGAAGCAAGGATATGCATATTCTTGACACCATTTGAAAGGAAACACTTTGAAGTTTGTGGAAATGTGAAATTAATGTAGGAGAATATAACACATTATATCTGGTAAAAGATAATACAAATAAAACAAAATAAATGTTTGTTGTTTTTTGATCCATCATCTTTGAATTGCAGTTTAGGTGCAATTTAGATTTTGCCCACTAGATAGAGGCAGTGTGAATACTGGACTATTTTGTATCAAGTCTGCCCAAATGTGCCGAATTTGGTCAATTGATACATTTTCAAGTACATAACTATAGAGAACATACAAAACTGATATGGTAATACAAAATGTCATACATGATGGATCATTAGCTTATACACTAACTTTCACAAATCTAGATGGCAGGGCGGGGTGGGTGTGGAGCCAGAGACAGCAGGAGTTCAAACTGCAGAACCCAGTTCCTACATTTGAATATAAAAATTGATTTTATCAAACAAAACTATGCTACATTTTTATCTCTGGGACCCATAGAATGACAAATCAGAGCAAGATTACTGAATGTAAGTACATTATTTACCTTCAGAGGTGAATGTATCAAACCAGTTGCCGTGATATGTTTTCTGTTGTTGTGCACTCTCCTCAAACAATAGCACGGTATTTTTTCACTCTAATAGCTACTGTAAATTGGACAGTGCAGTTAGATTAACAAGAATTTAAGCTTTCTGCCCATATAAGACATGTCTATGTCCTGGAAAGTTTGCTGTTACTTACAATAGTCATGCTAATCACATTAGCGCACGTTAGCTCAACCGTCCCGTATACGGGACACCGATCCCATAGAGGTTAATGGCCTTTAATTCTAACATTAGATTATTCAAATATGTAATACAAATCTCCCAACTTCTTTTTGTTTTGTTTTAGAGCGCTATTAAATGCTCCATAGCTCATTTAGTTAACATTTTGGGATGTTTTTCTAGATGTATTAAATAAAACAACATTTATAAAGCAAACATTATCCCTTAGGTCTAGCACAGCAAGTTATTGAATTGTTTAAGCGTATGTTGCAAGAAAATATTTTTTTTCAGAATATTGACAATAAAATATTGCCTCCATCAGTGAAGGAGTTGACAGATACTCAAAACAGACATATTTTTTTTTGCCTCTACAAATGAAGGTTAAATGCAAACATTTGTAATATATGGAAAATTACTCATTTGAAAATCGCCAATAGAAACATAACCAATCTAACAGATCTTTCTGACGGAGTTTACATTTTACGAAGTTGACAAAAACTCGAATTTTTCTTCATTCAAGTGGTATACACAGTAGCAATTTAGTTTTTCCTCAGTTGATTTACGACTCTAAAACCTAATTAAATACAACATAATTGAACCAAAATTCATAAACTATCTTAATCTATTAGGCAGACGGAGTTGAGAGTTTATGATTGTGACCATGGTGATTCCAATATTGTTTAATTCTATCAAAAGTAGAGAACTTTACAGACCATGTGTGGTCTTGTTTCACTACATGTAATGAGGACATGAAGAAGGAGTCCTTACGGTATAGCTGACCCTGCTCATTCCTGATTAATTTAGGATTTTAGACAAATCTGACAGAGTTGACCAAATCTCCGGACACATCTTTTAGGAATCACAGTTTTAAGAGAAATACGATTTTTTTGTCAGAGAGGGCTATTGCAAGAATCGACATAATATTTGTTTTTTTAATTAATGCCAATTTTTTTATGGCTAATAATTAAAGGGCATTTCCAGGCATAGAGCTGACATGAAAAAGAATAATATATACATTTTTTGAAAATTCCTAAAACAAATATTTTCCCTTATAAAATTCACCTAAATAAAAATGTTAAGGTTAAATAATGCAACAAATTTTAAACAATAAAAATTAAGTTTCCCTGCCGGACAAAGATTGTCCCGACTTTCGAGCATCTCTGAGCTAATGTCCTGCTATTCTACACATTTTGCCATGAGGCTGAGAGCAAATGTTGCAGTTTTAAAGCTAATTTCCTGTCATTCTAAACAGATCTTTCATGGCTTATGAAGTCTTCATATGCTATCTGGAGGCCCCGACTTCCAGGGGGACCCCAACCCAAAATAATTACAATGTTACACTAGGACAAAGACTGGTGTGTAATTAAGATGTTCCACTAGGACAAAGACTGGTGTGTAATTAAGATGTTACACTAGGACAAAGACTGGTGTGTAATTAAGATGTTCCACTGGAACAAATCAATAAATGCTGCCAGGTGGGACTTCTTCCCTCTGTGATGTGACACTGGAACCAACTCTTATGTTGGCTGAGTCTGAAGTCGCACCCTATTCCCTGTGTAGTGCATTACTTTTGGCCCAAGCCTCAAGTTCATTTTGAAATTAATTTCAGACTTGCAAATAAGTATTATGTTTGACTATGTAATGGGGTTTATTAAAGAACATAAACACACTAGCACCCCCCCCCCCACATTACACTTTAGTCATTTAGCAGACACTCTTATCCAGAGCGACTTGCAGTTAGTGAGTGCATAAATTTTTCATACTGGCCCCCCGTGGGAATCGAACCTACAACCCTGGCGTTGCAAGCGCCATGCTCTACCAACTGAGCTACAAACACACACACACACACACACACACACACACACACACACACACACACACACACACACACACACACACACACACACACACACACACACACACACACACACACACACACACACACACACACACACACACACACACACACACACACACACACACACACACACACATACATACACACACACACACACACACACACACACACACACACACCACCTCCACACACACACTGTCCTTCCTGCCCATCAATGGAATGGGCGGTTGGTTCATAATCGATCTGTCCTCTCCACTTTTAGTGAGTCCTGTATTAACACTGCAACACATCAGGAACGGCACTAATGTTGGGCTGGGAGGGCGAAGACACACAAACCATCAAGCCCCCATCAAGCCCCCATTAAGCCCCCATAAGGCCCCAATTAAGCCCCCATCAAGCCCCCATCAAGCCCCCATCAGCAGGCTCAGCACAGCCAGGACACTAGGGGGCCACTGACACCTTAAGGACACAGGGTTTCTGTAACAACTGGGTGGCTGGAGACAATGAGAAGAACAAGATAATTGGGGTCAATCTGGGTACGCAATTGAACAGCAGGAAATATTACTGATTTCTTCCAAATTTTCAAAGGATCGCACTTCAAGAAGGTATAGAAAAACCCATCATAAAACAATTTGCTCGTGTTCATAAATCGATCTGATGCACCTCAAGGACACTGGGTAAACAGAGGATGTCTGAACTGGCTGTTAGCCAGAGATCATAAAATAATATTTATAATCTCATTGAATGAAATTGTCACGTCTATTCCTGCTCCTCCCCTCCGGCATTCGACGTCGCCGGTTTGCTAACCACCGGCCCTGGCTACGCATCATTACGCAACACCTGCGCCTCATCATTACGCAACACCTGGACCCTACACCTTCCAGTTTACTCCCCATATATATATAGCGCTTTGTTGTTATTTATGTCGCGAAGGCTACTCCTGTTTTTTGTTTATTGTTCCTGTTCTATTAAACTCTCCAACTGCACCTGCTTCCTGACTCCCTGCGTCTACGTTACAGAAAATGCCCCTTGAGTTGCCGAAAATCTTAGAGAAGATGCATCTCATTATCGAGCGGTTCCTATAAGACTGCAGTAAAAACATCTGCCTTCCCCACACGTTTAGAAAGCAATCTGATGTCCCTGTCATCTCAACAATCTCTCCTCATCTGAATAGAACACACACACACTGCTGGAGAGAGAAACACAAGCATTTTCACCTGCACCGGCTTTAAACGTCTGCTATCTTGTGTACACGACAAATAAACGTTGATTTGAAAAATAATGA